>NC_136018.1:2829537-2909537 GCF_048128805.1 Centroberyx gerrardi | reverse complement strand
GCTAACAAGGTGAAAAAGTATTTTTTCATTTCATTGTGACTTTAATGTTCACACTGCCGAATACCAAGTGAACCAAAATCACACGGACTCACAAGTAGCTTGTTTGTTTTGGAGGCAGAGGGCGGTCTAAACAAATCTGACTCCAGTCCTGTAACTTTAGCTAAGCTTGACAGACTTCTCTGTGTTCTGTGCTGTAATTTACCGTCTCTAGTGTTCATACCAGTTAAGAACGCATGAAGAAATATCTGAATATTAGTTTCAGTCCTTCGGTTCATTTTGTTGCTGCTAGGCTTTCCAGGCTTGAGCAACTGCTGGCTATCGGATGTCAACATCTGTCTCCTCTTATAAAACCTTGTGTTTTGGGGTGTACAGCTTCTTGCAGGTGGTTTGGATTACCTTCTCACTCCTAACAGTCCTCTTGTTAGAGGACTGAGACTCTCGGTGCCGTTATTTGGTGCCACCAGAGTTCAAATGGCTTCGCTCTCACCCGGACAAACCAACTGAACTAAAAGAGGAAACGCTCCAGAGTTTTTGGTGTGAACTCATCTTAAGAGGAAAATGCCACAGTTTCTCACTTCTTGAATCATTACATTCGTCACACTTCAGTTTCAGGTGATCTCATACATGTCAAGGACCTCAAGGAGTGTCAAGGAGTTGACTCACTTAAGGCCACAGACCTCCATTTGTTAAGATTTTCTTCAGTGGGACGTCCCATCTGAGAATCACGTTGTTGTTAGATGTTATTTACTACAATGGAGTAAGAAAACTATGATCAAACACTCTTTCTTCTACATTATCTCATTCGGCGGACTGCATTTGAATGAAATAAGAGCAAAATTAAAGTATTTCTTATTTCCCTCAGGACTCCTTGGACCCCGTCAAGGACCCCACCCTTCTGTTACACATTAGCCACAGGCCTTTTCCTGTTGCATGGCTGCGTTATGAGTCTGGCAGGGTCCCAGAGGTTAGAGAAGGAGGCTGGAGACTGTGCGATAGTTAGTGATTAAACCTTCCCGCTCAGACCCTTTTCATCGAATCTGCGTTGGAGGGTTTCAAGTGAAAATGATTCAGCAACTCATGAACACAGATACAGATACAGATGCTCAAAACCATGGGAAATTGGTTGAGTCATAACTTTCGTAGGAACCCATAATGTGCTTTACTCTCATGCCAACAATCAGGGTTTTTTTTTCCAATTTTTTTCAAACTGTTCACCCAGTTAAGGTCGACTGCTTGTTCTTTTTCAACAACGTCCTGTTTCACACTCACACCTTTCAGGGATTAAGATAAAAATGGTAAAAATTAATAGGATTATATTTAAAATTTGAAAGGGTTGAATTAGTTTGAAGGGTGAGGTGTCATTTAAATATCCTGGTTGTGAAAAAACATCAGGTAATTCACCGAACCTGCATTGGAGGGCTGATGAAAGCCACCAGAAATTCATGATTCAGCGATCCATTAACACAGACGATGCTCAAAAACATAACTAACATTTGGGATATTTGTTGAGATGAGTCATAACTTTAATAGGAAACCATAACGTGCTTCACGTCTGTTTGTCAGTTTTTTCAAATGGTGGATATCTGATTTTTGAATAAGCACATCATTCATTTTGGGGTTAGGATTAAGATAAAAAATGGTAAGAAAAAAATTAGGATTAGACTCAAAATTTGAAAGGATTGAATTAGTTTGAAGGATGAGGTGTCATTTATATACAGTAAATCTATCTTTTATTTTTCCTGGTTGTGAAAGAAGTTCAGGTAATTCACATAAATGTCCAGTAGTTGGCAGTAATGCAACATCTTAAACACCACGGAAATAAAGAGGAGGAGGAAGAAGGAAGACTTACCACTCTGCTCAGCTGTGTCTCCACTATGAACAACACAACAGGAATGTCAGATCATACCTGTCAACACCAGTGTAAAACCTATATCTATATTAAGCTCTTTAAGATTCAAACAACACTCATCCAGGAACTTGTTTCCACCTGCGTTAACACCTGGAAGGATGAAGAAATCTACAGTATCTCACTGAAGGAAATGGACACTCCCAGGTTCCCAGTAATGGATCACGGCTTTGCATTGACATGGACACCTGTCAGAAACTTGGAAGTTGGTATCTGATGTAGAGGAGACACCTCATTTTCACTGGTATTTCCCCGTAATCACCACTCAAGTTCCCTTTATTGCCACACTGACAGGCTTGTGGTATTTTTTTTCATTGTGGTGGATGAATACATTGCCCTGACACATATTGCACAAAAGAGGATGCCAAACCTTATAGTTGAGCAACACTGGTGGGAAAACATCCACACATACTTCAACCTCGTACACGCCTGTTTCTGAGCTTGTGTGAAGGCAACCTGTCAGTCTGGAGGAGCTGGGACACGCTCCCAAACAACAACATCAGATTATTATTATTGTACAGTATTGGGGATTGAGGACTTTTCCCCTCAGTTATCACTATCTTTGTGTGAGTTAACGACAACTGGGGGTCCTTGAGGGGGTTCCAGGGGGTCCCCAGCAAACTGATGAATTGTTAAACTTCAGCATTATTTCATTTACAAGAAGTTAACACAGTTAGAGAATGTAGAAGAATGACTGTTTTGATCATAGTTTCTCTGTTATCTCTCTACCTACAATACAGATAGTCATGGGATTCTGGACAAAATCATATCTGACAATAAAGATATTCAAAGATTTGGGTCCGAGAGGCAAAATCTCATCAAATGGGGGTCCGTGGCCCTGATGTGGACTAAATGAGGGTCCTTGATATGAAAAAGGTTGAGATTCACTGAGTTAGTGTGTAAAGCACTTTACTGTACAGGCATGTTCATCTCACTCAGGTTAGATTAGATTATACAAACATTTCTCAGACGCAGAGGTTCTTTTTGGGATTCGTTAATTTCGAACCAGTGAATGAAACTTTTTGAGTTTTCAAGTTTTTTCTTACGCATTATCAAGTTAACATATGGCATATCCTAATCAATTTTATTTATTTTATTATTTGATCATTCAATTTGTAAACTGGTGACTTGGTGTTTCGAGCTCGGGAATGATTTGTTCAAAATTATTCTTTCGTTCTTTTTTGTCCGGCACTACAAGTTAGCTAACAGGGAAACTTGAATAGCAAAGAAGGAACTTGGGTCAAAATATAAATAAGAGACATAAATACTGATTCATTTTTCATTCATTCATGATCATGGCGTCATGATGTTGAAGGTCAGCAGATAGCTAACTATCTTACCTAGATAGCTATAGGCTAGTATGGCTAGTTTGAACTTGGAGGTCAGCTAGGCTAACTAGCTAACCTAGATAACTTAGTATGATAAATTGTATTTTTTCAGTTAGCAGCAGAGCGCTAGGCTTCATACTATTAGCTTCCTCCTCTCTTAACCCTTTCCATTTTCACTGGGCGTCAGTCTAACGTTACATAGTCAGAAAAATTGTGATTGACATTTAACTCAACCAATCAGATGACTCCTGCCTCCACAGAGCTCTGATCCTCATGCACTTCTCACAGCGCTTCACAACATGTTCAGCTCTCCGCCCCCCCGCTCTCCTCATACAGGTTCAACCAGAGCTGCAAACATTCGGCCTCAGCAAAAACTGGAATCAGAATCACAGCTGGTGCCCGATCAGCTCAGTGATGTGGCCGGAGGATGTGCTTTGTTATCTGTATGAGCATAATGTGTTTGTGTATATTGTGTTTGCACGTGTCTGTGTGTGTGAGCCTGAAAGTCAGTTACTATCATGTCAACAGAGATAATTAGAGGGCTAAATAGTTACTGTGGCACCTGGGCAGTTCAGGTTTCAGGCCTGACTGCATCTTTCAGCACTTTCCCAACCGCAGCCTGTTGCCAGCATTGTGCAGCGGGTCATGATTGGCAGGTAAAAGCACGGTTCAACACACTGTGTACTTTGCCAGCTCATTCTCAACGCCCATTCACATGCGTGCAGCTGCTAGCTCACTCTTCCTCTTGCTATAAATCCCAGTATTGACAGGAGTCATAGTGATGACTCAGGCCTGTGACTCAGGGGGGTTCACCTGCAGAGCGACCTGTGGCAGCCTGCAGAGCGCCCTGCAGCTCTCGCAGCGAGTCACGGTCACACCGCTCCTGTCACACAACAATGTGACGTTTCATCAACCTGGAAGAAGTCTAGCGGGAAAACATTTGTGCTGGAACAGTTTTTCTGTGTGGCTTTGAGCAAACAGCGTCCAGGCAGCCGTCCACCTGCCAAACATTAACCTCACCACGCCGTTATTTAAAACTACAACACAGTCCAACCAAACACCGAACTCACAGCTGAGCCAGGTAAGAGTTTTGTTACAAATGAGATATCACCTATTTGAAAAAAGTGACACCTATACTCTCAAAATAATAGCAAAAGTCACAACAGATTACAGTACTTTTTAAAGGAGAGCAGGTAACTTGAGTCTGAGGTTGACAAAATATTAACTTTTACAGCCTGCATCCGGTATAATTGTTAGTAGTTACCGCGCTAGCTAGCTACCGCGACCACGTTAGCATCGTTACTATATATTAGCCTGTTAGCTTTTGTGAGTTGTATTCTACAGCGGCAGACGCAGAGTTTTATCACCAACCATCTTACAGTATTGTGAGTGTTTCTGTGGACAGTTTTATCCGAAGAAGAAGCCTACAGCGTCAGGAGAGTTTACTGATCAATAAGCTCATGTTGGTTTGTTATCTAACGTCATTAAAAGTGCAACGGCAGTAAAATCGACGCAGCAGAGGAGCTGCTGACATGCCAAGTCATCACACAGAGCTTTAACTGTTTGAATTTTGAGGACTTCATTACCCAGAAATCTTAAAACATGTCTTTCGTAAACTAAATGTCTTCTTCTTTGTGTGTCTTGGAGGTTGAAGTGGTTTTAAGAGGTTTAACCAGTGTTTGTGAGCGCAGATTTCAGCAGTTTAGCGGACACTTCTGTATTTTTTTTTTTGATTCGTCACTTACTAATTTGGGGCGGAGAATAAGTTTCCATACCTGACGCTAGAATTGAATTTGGGCAAATGGGGTAAATCTACAGTTTCTCAGTTGGTGGGGACGGGACACTCTTCTCTGTTGCAGCCCCACTTTGCGATTCATTCTGATAAAATGGGAGTATTTCTACACAAAGACCTTGCACAGAGCAGCTTTAAGGTAAGGAATTGTTTTTTTCCCCCCTCCCTCTTCTCAAACTGGATGCGTATATATCACGTTTTGGACTGAAACCCTTCAGCTGTTTAATCCCCGAACACAACACTGCTGACGGATCAGCTCGGGCTCTCAGGTCGCCGGACAAAGGGCGTTTGTGTCTTACCTGGGGTTTTGTCCTGTGTGGCGGAGCTGATCCACAGGAGGAAACAGGCCCAGGTGTGTATCGCTGACATGGCCTCCTTTCAGGTATACGCATTTACACACACACACACACACACACACACACACACACACACGCTGACACGGACGATACACGGAAACACACACACACACAGAGCTTCAGTCCATACTTCTTCCACAGGGGCGTTTCAGTTCTGCCAGCTGGGGAACACGGGTCTCTCTCTCTCTTTTTCTCTCTCTCTTTTTCTCTCTCTGTCTTTCCGGCAGCTTTTCCTTGGATCGCTCTGGGTGGTATGGCATTACACACACACACACACACACACACACACACACACACACACACACACAGACACACACACACGGAAAAAAAAAAGGAGAGAGTGAGACATTTACAGGAATATTCCTCACCACTGGACAGGTCGTGGCATTTTGTGTTTTATTTAGTTTATTTCACAGGCCCAATTGAATGTTGAATGTTTTTGTTGGCTGTTCTATCCCTCTCTTTTTTTTTAGTTTTTTTTTTTTTTATAAATATATAATTGCAAAATTGATGCGTTACCCTTTCAATCCTTTGGCAATGTATAAATGTCTTATTGTGCCATGAAACCTTATTATTTAGAGAGAGAGAGAGAGAGAGAGAAAAAAGAAAGACAGATAGTTAGAAAATGACAGAAATTCAGAGAAAGAGAGCAGATGAGAGGCAAATTCCTGACGTGGAAACGTGTATTTAACGTGACAGAACATGTGCGAGATGCTGCGGTGAGGAACGCTGATGTCTTAGCGGCCTTTGCTCTCAAAATCTCCCTTTTCATTGCAAAAAGATCCTTTCATCCAGCAGGCCGCCTGCCTGGACGGAGACACTTCAAAGTCAGTGGAAGTGATGTGTCTTTTTTTTTTTTGTTTGACAGCTCTGTATTTAATTAAGCATTTCTAAGGGATTTGCCCTGAAAAGACTTGCAAACATTCCCTCTTCCTTCACTCTGATCCTCTCCTCTTTTATCTTTTCCCCCCATTTTTCTTCTCTTTTCTTCGCCCATCCCTCTGTCATTACTTTTCACTTGTTCCTACCTATTTCTCGGTCTTATCCTTCCCGCCGCGCCCCCCCCCCCCCCCCCCCATCGATCGTTCGGATCTGACGAGGCGCGAAGGCAGAGGATGCATCTGTTCTTCAAGCACAATAAAACCCTCTCGGCTTATCTCGACATGATCGGATCACGCCAAAACAAACACAGGTGAACTTGGTACCGTACATCAAAGAGAGCGAGGAAATGCAAAGTATCCTGCGAGCTGATAAAGGAGTGAATCACGCTCTGAGGTTAAGGAAGTTTACTCGAAGCGCTCGGGGGGGTGGGGGGGGTGGGGTGGGGGAAAAGCATGCATCATCATGAGTAAGACCGTGATGGACGCTGTGCTGGAGCGCTGTGACGCCGGCAGCCTGGCGGGGAGCCACATGTTTAATGGTAGTATTGTAGAAGTCTTCCTTAATGGGTTTATCTCAGGTCCATCCTGCAGTAGACAATGCTCTCTTACGGTGTTAGTACAGTGTTATACAGTGCAGGCCAACCGCATTATTCCCTCTGTATACTTAACACCTTCCGATGGGTAAACAAGAGAGCAGAGCTGGATCGTTCCCAGATAATTCCTCTCGGGAGTGCAGCAAAAGTGCAGCAGTAGTTAAGCAAGCATGCAGTGAAAAGCCTCTACATTGGCTACATCTGTAGTTGTTGCTGTCTGGCAAAAACATCGCATGTCAGCTGTTTATTTATGTTTTTTAAGAAATGACAGATGACTCGAAATTGTTTCAAGACCCCGGGAGAGAGATAAAATGTTGGAAACGCACTGCTAAATGTCCAAGGAACATGGGTTGGAAAATCTATAAAAAACCAACAGATGCCAAAAAAACTTTTTATAGATGGAAAGTTTCTGCAGGACATTGTAAAACACTCTGAACAGGTGAAGTGAGCAGCATCAAGGTAAAGGAAACACACTCTGCTGCCTCTAAACAGACACAGGGTAACACTTTATAACAGCTTAAATAATATAATAGCTTAATTCCTGTGTAACCTGTTAACCTATATAGAAAAGTATTGTAAGTACGCAATAACACTGTGAGTACTTCGAAAATGTCCCAAGTGGCTGAGCATCAACAGGAATATCAAGTGGATTCTCTAAATTCCTAAAAAAAAAGGCTTTTTATAGATCCATCAGGAAAATCAATAAGAAACCAACAGATGGTCTTGAGATGGAAAGTTTCTGCAGGACATTATGAAACGCTATAAAACAGGTGAAGTGAGCAGCATCAAGTCAAAGGAAATCAGGGCAGAAACGCACTCTGCTGCCTCTAAACAGAAACACTGGGTAACACTTTATAACAGCTTATAATAGCTTCATTCCTGTGTATTTACCTGCGTATTAACGTATAGAAAAGTACTGTAAGTACGCAATAACACTCTGAGTACTTGTCCCAAGTGGCTGAGCATCAACAGGAATATCAAGTGGATTCTCTAAATTCCTAAAAAAAAGCTTTTTATAGATCCATCAGGAAAATCAATAAGAAACCAACAGATGGTCTTGAGATGGAAAGTTTCTGCAGGACATTATGAAACGTTATAAAACAGGTTAAAAGTTAAAAGCATCAAAAAATCAGGGCAGAAACTTACTCTGCTGCCTCTAAACAGAAACACTGGGTAACACTTTATAACAGCTTATAATAGCTTAATTCCTGTGTATTTACCCGCGTATTAACGTATAGAAAAGTATTAGAAAATGTCCCAAGTGCCTGAGCATCAACAGGAATATCAAGGAAGAGTTTTTATAGACCCAACAGGAACATGAATAAGAAACCAACAGACGCTCTTGATTCCCAAAAACTTTTTGCGGATGGAAAGTTTCACACTGTAAAACAGGTGAAGTGAGCAGCATCAAGTTAAAGGAAATCAGGGCAGAAACTCACTCTGCTGCCTCTAAACAGAAACTCAAACACTTTATAACAGCTTAACTCTTGCGTATTTACCTGCGTATTAACGTATAGAAAAGTATTGTAAGTACGCAATAACACTGTAAATACTTAGAAAATGTCCAGAGTGCCTGGGCATCAACATGAACAGCAACTAGATTCTCCTGATTCCTAAAGAAGTTGACTTTTTTTATAGAGCGGTGATGTCATTTAAACCCCGTTATACTGCTGAAATCGGTGTGAACAGGCTGAACTCTTGTGTGACTCAGCAGGCATGAGTCACTGAAGAGCTAAAAAATCTGTGTAAAAGCTGAGAAAATGAAAAGGAGACTCACAGTGAAGCAGCTGATGCAGGATCCGGATCAGATGAAATGGAGGAAAAAGGAACAAGCGGAGAGCAGAGGAAGAGCCGAGCCGCCTGTCTTTTGAAACTGAGCGTTAGCTTGACTGGATCAACAGGTTATTTAGAGAATAGGCTACACACACACACACACACACACACACCACACACATTTCACCATACCCAAGGCACTGTTAGGGAGGGCAATTACACTCCACACACACACACACTCCCACACAGACACACCCCCCTCTGGAGGGGTGGAGTTAAGGTGTGATTGGCACACACACACAAACACAAGGCTTACTTACGCTCACTGGTTTAAACAGAGTCTTTCATCTGGCCAAACACAAACACACACACACACACACACACACACACACACACAGTAGCCTTGGCTCATGGGCAATGCCCTACTATAGGGGTCAGTATTTCCTCTGCTGTACCCTCAAATGTCACAGGGGTTCGTTTTCAAAGTGCAGCCCTGTTTTAGTGTGTGTGTCCCATGTGCTATGCGCTGTGTGCTGGTAAAAATACGCTGAGGACACGCAGAGGAGTCAACTACAGGACGGTCGTTTTCTCACGACTGCTTTGACTGTTCGATCCTCCTGATTTTGAGGCTTTCACATCCCGTATGTACAAAATAAACTGGGTCACATGAGATTTTACATCAAGAGAAAGGTTTATCCTTACATCAGAGCTTTGTATTTGTTCCTGAGTTTTAGTAATTGGTGCAAAATGTAATATAAATAATGATATAATAAGATAAATAATAATAAATAGAATAGATAGATAGATAGGTAGATAGATAGATATATAGATAGATAGGTTGACAGATAGATAGATAGATAGATAGATAGATAGACAGATAGATAGATAGATAGACAGATAGATAGATAGATAGATAGGTTGACAGATAGATAGATAGATAGATAGATAGATAGACAGATAGATAGATAGATAGGTTGACAGATAGATAGATAGATAGATAGATAGATAGACAGATAGATAGATAGATAGGTTGACAGATAGATAGATAGATAGATAGATAGACAGATAGATAGATAGATAGGTTGACAGATAGATAGATAGATAGATAGATAGATAGATAGATAGATAGGTTGACAGATAGATAGATAGATAGATAGATAGATAGACAGATAGATAGATAGATAGACAGATAGATAGATAGATAGATAGGTTGACAGATAGATAGATAGATAGATAGATAGATAGACAGATAGATAGATAGATAGGTTGACAGATAGATAGATAGATAGATAGATAGACAGATAGATAGATAGATAGGTTGACAGATAGATAGATAGATAGATAGATAGACAGATAGATAGATAGATAGGTTGACAGATAGATAGATAGATAGATAGATAGATAGATAGACAGATAGATAGATAGATAGATAGATAGATAGATAGATAAACATGGATAGATAAACAGATTGACAGATAGACTGACATACAGTCAGACAGGTAGATAGATGAAAAAGATAGATAGAAAGATAAACAGATAGATAAAAAGATAGATGGATAGACAGACAGATAGATAGATAAAAGATAGATAGAAAGACAGATAGATAGATAGATAAAAGATAGATAGATAAAAATATAGATAGAAAGATAGATAGATAAAAAGATAGAAAGATAGAAAGATAGACAGACAGATAGATAGATAAAAGATAGATAGAAAGACAGATAGATAAAAAGATAGATAGAAAGATAGATAGATAGATAGAAAGATAGATAGATAGATAAAAAGATAGATAAAAAGATAGATAGACAGATAGATAGATAAAAAGATAGATAGTCAGACAGATAGATAGATAGATAGATAAAAAGATAGATAGAAAGATAGATAGACAGACAGATAGATAGATACAGATAGACTGAGCTGAAGGCTAAATGAATGCAGCGTGTTCCTCATGATGCAAGAACGACACTAAACGAGGACTTTGTGTGTCCAAAACACAAAATTACTATAATGCAAAAAGTGATGAAACCCATTGAGTGAGTGTCAGTTCTGGCGTCAGTTTCCCATAAGTCTCTGTTCTGCTGTAAAGCCTCCAGAACACAAACCATCAGAGGTTTGTGTTCTGTACTGTAAACTGACAGCAGGTCAGTCAGCAAACCGCTTTTCTGGAAGTGGTGAAGTGATCGGTTTTCAGTTTGAGCGCTGCTGACTGAAAACACGCCGGAGCCGTTCGTTCGGTTTTACTTCCCATCGAGATGCGGTGGGTGTGATGTCAGGGGGTGTGATGTCAGGGGGTGTGATGTCAGGGGGTGTGATGTCAGAGGGTGTGATGTCAGTGGGGAGCGGTGACTCATGGGATTCTTTACACAGAGAGTTTTTTCACATTGAAAACTGGGCCAAAGCTGTAAAACTCTATGGGACGGACGCATGATAATAATGGGCCAACAAGCTATTTATGGGCTGAGGTTAACTCAACTAACCCGTGTGTGTGTGTGTGTGTGTGTGTGTGTGTGTGTGTGTGTGTTAGTCTGGGTTGGGGACAGGATGATCTGAGTGTTCTTGGATGGGTATGAATAGTGTGATTGTGTCTGTGTGTGTGTGTGTGTGTGTGTGTGTGTGTGTGTGTGTGTGTGTGTGTGGTTTGGGTGTGTTCTGTTTTTATTTGTGTGTCTGTGTGTGAGAGAGAGAATGTGTGTCACATGCTTTGTGTGTGTGCTGCTTTTAGTGTGTGTATGAGTGTGTGTGAATATGTGTGTATATGTATGCTTTGTGTGCGCATTGTGTTTGTGTGTGTGTGAATATGAGTGTGTGTGTATGCTTTGTGTGTGTGTGTGTGTGTACATATTTATGTTGGGATATATATACTTTTTGTGTGCTCTGTTTTGTGTGTGTGTGTGTGTGAATATGTGTGTTTATGTATGCTTTGTGTTCACTCTCTTTGCTTTACGTGTATATGTCAATAAATGTGTGTTTGCATCTCTGTGATTCTTGTCATGCCTAGTGTGTATTTTGTGTGTGTGTGTGTGTGTGGGTGTGTTTGCTATGTGTGTGTGTGTTTTGTGTGCATAGTGTATGATGTGTGTCTTTGTACATTTTCCATAAAGCTCTGGTTGTGTGTGTGTGTGTTTATCTGTGTGTGTGTGTGTGTGTGTATGTGCGTGTGTGTGTGCGTGTGTGTGTGTGTGTGTGTGTGTGTGTGTGTGTGTGAGATTATGTCTTCTGAGGGGGGGCAGAGGTGTGAGGCTGGATTAGACGCACTTTACTGTACTCCAGTTTGGATTAAGCCTCGGCTGATCTTCACAACCTTTTTGTTTGAAGTGCCTCCTGGGCCGTAATTCATTTTCTATCTCTCTCTCTCTCTCTCTCTCACACACACACACACACACACACACACACACACACACACACACACACAGGTGGAGGTGTGTGCTAACCTGATATAATCACACCTGGTGCCTCTTTTTCTATTCTCTCGTCGAGAAAATCCTGATTACTGATGGGTTTGTATGTGTGTTTGTGTGTTTGTGTGTTTGTGTGTGTGTGTGTGTGTGTGTGTGTGTGTGTGTGTGTATGTGTGTATTTGTCCCCACCCTCTGTTTGTAGGTTAGTGAAAGATTGCTGTGGCTGTAGATAAGAGGATTTGGGTGGAATTAGTGTCATTCTTCTATCGCCGGGAGCAATAGATTCATATCGATTTTAATCAGGAAGAGAAAGATCCACAAAACCGCAGATAAAACAGACAGAGACAGACTGACAGAGAGAGAGAGGGAGAGAGAGAGAGAGAGAGAGAGAGAGAGAGTGAATGAAGGAGGGCAGAGGCATCAAAAGACAGAGATTCCTGGAGAAAACCACACACACACGCCGATGCAAACACACACACACACTTGGCTTCAGCATGGAACTGAGACGGGACGATCTGCCGGCGCTGGGACAGCTGCACACAAACCTGCAATAGAGACACATACACACACACACACACACACACATACATACACACAATAGACATACATACACACACACATGCATACACTAGATGTACACACTCCAGAATTACTGGTATGAGAAGCGCTCATGGACATACATGCAGAGTTATCCGTGTGTGTGCGGTCTGGGAACACCTCTCTGGGAGTCCTGCCTGTGCTTTGGATCAGTCTGGGTGAGGAAGCAGCCGGCCGCAGCGGGACTTATTTTAAACCGTCCCACCGCGGGATGTCTGACCCAGACCAGCGGTGCTAGTCAGCGGCCGCGGCGGGACGTCTGGACGCTTCGCCGGGTCACCGTGGCCGGGATGGTGGCGTCGCGTTCGACCGTGTGACTCGGCGTGAAAACATGAAGCCGGAAGCGCTGACCTGGCGCCCGCTCTGCCTGGCGCTGGCCGTGGCCGGCCTCGTTGCCATGGTGACCGGCGGCCGCGCCGGCTCCGGGCGCAGGAAACACAAGGAGGTCTTCCTGGGGGAGAACAGCAAGTTCAAGTTCGGAGGGTGAGAGACGCACGTGCACACACACACACACACACACACACACACACACACACACACAAATGCACACTTATACACACGCATGTGTACATAAATCACAGGAATATAGTTCTGTCTCCACCATGAAGCTCTGCCATTTTTTACTGGTTACACTCTAAAAAAATGATTTGTTATTTCCAACACATCTGTATGTCTAGTCTGGAAGAACACACATTTTTGTTACTTTTCAACAGAAGATATGTTAACAACAATATATATTGTGTCAACATGATTTGTTATTAAAGGTGCTAAGTGTAGCATTTTGAAACATCAATATATCATTATCAAATTATGATACCTTGGTGTAATTACCGTAAACAAATGAGAGCCTGGTGGAGACGATTGTTCTCCTCTGTCTCACTCCAGTAGTATTGTTAGTTCTAGTGTTTCTCCACATTAAGACTACATTTCCCATCAGCCCCGTTGCTTCCTGCCCCCCCCTCCCCCTCCCTGAAGAGGATCAACATGTTGGAAGTGATTTCTCCATCTTCCTTTCCCTCCTTCCACCATCTGCTGCCAGAAACTCTTTCAGCTTTAGCTCCGTTTGCTCTGGAAGAACAGAACCTCTTCCTGTTTTGTGCCGTAAAGCGATCCAGCAGATTTCCCTCCAGATCCACCAGGTGGAGAAACTATGGAGGATGCAGAGTAGAGGCTGATAGAGGCTGACAGGCTTCTTGGTGATGATCTTGTTTCTTGTTTATGGTAATTACACTGATGTCTCAAAATGAATGTGGTGATGATTTATTAATGTTAAAATGATACACAGAGCAACTTTAATACATAATATGTTGAAAAGTAGGACAAATGTGTGCTCTCCCAGACTAGACAGTGTCACATCCTGTAAATTTGAGTGGAAATGATGCACTTCTAACAGATTTCAGTAGTTTCAAATGAAAAGGCGCTGCTCTGGAACAGCAGCAGCAGGTAAACAGGCTGAACTGTTTAAGCTGTTTGTCTACGATCTGCTGCAGCAACCTTTAGACCACTGTGTTATAATAGCATTAATTGTCCTACGTTTTACTGCATACACACACGCACACACACACATACACACACAAGCACACTTAATTCTGTCCCTGCCATAAAAGTCGCACTTTTTACTCACTGAGATAAGACTCAACTTTGGCTCCATTGCAAGAGAAATTGTTTGGAGAAATCATGTTTTGCTCTCTTCTGTCTGGTGAACAGTTGGTTGAGACAGTTTTGTGTAACAATATTCTAATCTCATTCTAGAATAATTAAAGCAATCTGCAACATGTTGATATAAATAAATCTGTTTTCTCCTCTCTAATGCTGATTAATATAACATAACAGTGATCCAACCTATATCCAGTTCATAAATCTTCTCCACTGTCTGTTCTAAACAGCCGGTGTCTGGTCGCTCTTTCCTGCCGCACAGGAAGTGATGCGTTTTACGTTTCCGGTTTGTTTGGAATCAACAGAAGAAGAAGAACTGGGTAGTTAGCATGAGCAGCGATAGCCGCCATGACTGAACAGACAAAGAAGAGAGAAACTCAAACTGCAGCAACAGAGAATCCAAGCTCCGCCCACACGGTTTTGACAGGTGATCTGTGAGAAGAGCAGAGCAGAAACAAAGATGGAGACTAAAAGAGTAAAAATAAAAACACCGGTTTTGCTGATTACCACTTTAAGGAAAAACTGTCTGCAGCAAAACGGGATAAATGCATTAAGAGGGAATGGCTGCCACTTTAACAGCTGGACAGCCTTGCGTGTGTGTGTGTATGTGTGTGTGTGTGTGTGTGTGTGTGTGTGTGTTGTTCTAGCTGTGGGTTATAGATGAATGCTGTCGACATACTGTATAGTTCACAGTGGATACCAGGCATTCGTCATCTGTGGAGCTTGACTTGTGGCTTTCTTTGAGTGGTTATGGGCTGAACTGTGTGTGTGTGTGTGTGTGTGTGTGTGTGTGTGTATGTGTGTGTGTGTCCCTGTTTGTTTGTGTGTGTCAAGGTTTGTGACTTGAAACAGGCTTTTCAAAAGATCTGTCATCAATCAGGAGTGAAAATCTCAAAGAGCTTTTATCACTGCATGAGAGGAGGGACAGTATGCTCACCTGTGTGTTCACCGCCCCCTTCCCACACACACACACACACACACACACACACACACACGCTCACACTGTGTGTTGAAATTGAAAGGCAGCCAAGCTCAGGCTGTAATTACATCTTGTACATCCTGAGTGTTGAGTAGTCGGGGTTTCCCTGGTCAAATGTAAGACATATAAACTACTTTGTATTCTATTCAGCTGCAGGAGGTGTTCGTTTTCCTTTTCCCCCGGGACAATACTTCAGAAAATCCACCCTAAAACACTTTAACACTGTTATCAAAACAGCTACTGCCGTTTTTGGGTCCATTCTGACGTCACCTCCAGATGTTTCCAGCAGCTGCAGTGGAGTTTGACGTGAGAAAATGTTTCAGGATGTAAAACATCAGCGGTAAACGTCAGGTTTTGGTGTCAGTCCCTCAGAATCAAAGAGCGAGGGCTTCTTTCTAGAGCCGCCATTTTGCACCGAGAGACGTTCAACAATCATACAGGGAGAAATCCATCGTAGAAGAGGAGAGAGACCAGTTTCTCCACCACAGGAGCAGGAGAGAGACCAGAATGCACTGCAGCAGAGAGACAGGTTTCACTCTCTCCACCTCCATGTTCTGAACGCAGCTTTGAAAGTTGTAGGTTTTAGTTGGAGTTGCAGGTTTTATCTGATGGGAGGGGCAGAGGAGGGATTGTTGAAAAACCTGTGATGGTTTTATTGGTTGGAATTTTTATCTACACCTACTGGTACACCATGAAGTAACCACTACAAAATACACTAATTTCCAGGCAAAAATAAGTAAATAATAAGTAAAAATAATAGGATTTTGATATAAAAATTACCAGAAAACGCACATTTTGTGATTTTTTTTTGCAATTTATTGTTTAATAGGTGTATGTTATGATATGAAGAGTTAGCTAACAAGGGAAAAAAAGTCATTTTTCACTTGATTGTGACTTTAAAGACCCTATGAAACTGCATCTTTGCTTCCTTAATGTGCTGTATTTCCTGTTGAAACAGGATGTTGGGGGCGGGACATAATGCAGTCAGAAATCTAAACCAGTGGAATATGAGTCAGGGAGAGAAAGGCAGTTTTATTTGATGTGAGGGGCGGAGTGGGTTAGGGTTGTTCAAAAATCTGATGGTTTTATTGGTTAGAGATGTATATTTATGCCTCCTGGTGCAGCGTGAGGTCACCATGAAAGATACTGTATTTTCCAGGAAGCAAAAGTAAAACTAGGGGAACTTTAAAATGAGCGTTGAGGAGGAGGAGGAGGAGGAGGAGGAGAAGACTGATGGGAAACGTAGTGATACTCCCTCTGCTCCTCTGCCCGGCTATATCAGTCCTGGCATTCACACTGCAGCGCCAAGGACTGCTGTAGAATGCTGTGTGTGTGTGTGTGTGTGTGTGGGAGAGAGCGAGCGTGCACGTGTGTGGGTACGCGTGCATGACTGTGTATTTATTTGCAACGCCTTTGATTAAGGTTACTGGTTTTGGCAGGATGAAAGGGAGTGGCTGGAGCGGGAGGGGGAGGACAGAGAGGGCGATGTCGAAAACCACAAACTGTGTTTTCTCTAATCAAACCCTGCAATTACAGCCTTATTAAACCGACTAATCACTCAACACACTGTCTCTCTCTCTCTCTCTCTGTGTGTGTGTGTGTGTGTGTGTGTGTCTTCTCCCCCAGGCGTATTGACTATAAACTGAAGAAGCAGGACAGCACCAAGACACTGTTGATAAAAAGCGAGCAGCTCCTGAGGATCGAGGAGCACGACTTTGCCATGAGACCAGGCTTTGGAGGTCAGGCGCACACACACACACACACACACACACACACACACACAGGCACACACACATACAGGCACACACACACAGGCACACCTCATTTTGTCTCTGATCCCCGGATGCTTTAATCCACTCACTCACACATCGCCTCTCCGTCCCGCGCTGATGATGCGTCAGCGGGGCCTGATGATGCGTCCGGGCCTGGCTCTGCTGTGTGTTTTTCGGCCGGGCGATGGGCACTAGGTCACCCAGGCAACGGGTGCATCGGTCCAGAATCACTCACAGTGACCCAGATTACAACAGTGTGTGTGTGTGTGTGTGCGTGTGCATTAATGCATTTGTGCTGCCATAAAATACAGTAGGACGATGTGTGCTGACTTGCATGCGATTGTTGGGAGTGTGTGTGTGTGTGTCAGTGTGTAATATAATGAGTGCCTGTGTGTGTGTGTGTGTGTGTGTGTGTGTGTGTGTGTGTGTGTGTGTAGTGTGTGAGTGGGGGGGATTCGCGTGCAGTAATCTGGATTATGTTCCAGGTCTGCAGCAGATGGAGGGGTGGGAAACACAGAGCTGTGATCAGCCACGGCTCCACAGACTGACTTCTATTATGAAAATCATCACCATCACACACACACGCACACACACACACACACACACATGCACACACACATCCACAGACACACACATACATACACACCCATGCACACATATTTAATGCATGCAGACAATGCAAAATTGCTGATGTTTTCATGCCAACACAGATGTTGGATTAGAAACATACACACACTCCCATCAGTCACATGTATGTACAGTACGGGACACACACTTTTTTTGATTCAATTTTTTTTATCAGAAGGCATTTTCAATTCTGTTGTCATTTTTTCTGGCATAACTGGAATTTTGGGTGAAAATGAGATCCGTATATGAAGTAGAAGCTGTTGAGGAGAACAGTTCAGTAGTGGAAATATCTCTTTATTTGTGTATTTATGTGATGACATCATCATTATCATGATGACAGCTGATCAAAGTTAGGTTCACTCTCCAGTAAAGTTTTGCCAAAACCTTTTTACGCCCCCTCTGCCTCAAAGTTCTCAGATTTTTAGTGCCTTTTTTTTCTTTTTAATTTTTGCAATTTTACTAAGCTATGAAATAATACATTTGTTTTGCATATAGGCACGCATATACTCTTATATAATAAGTATATAATATAAGTATATAATCTCTTTGTGCGCAACACTCGGATGTGTCATTTTTTAACGATGTGTCATTTTGTAACATCTGTGTGTCTGCTTTGGGACAACACACACTTCTCAACACAAGCTATGTTAAAGTGTGTTGCTGATGCGGCGGCTCGTGTGGTTTCTCCTGCTGCCGGCTCCATGCTCTGTCATTTTCTGATCAAAAACCAATTCATTTTTCTCAGCCAGAACGCACTGGAAAGAATCTCCCAGTCAGCGGCGACTGGCCAGGGTGATGCAAAGAGACACCAGTCCTAAATACTGAGCTCATCTTTTCCCACATTTTCTAATTTCACAGGCATTTTATAAACTTTCAAGGCCAGTTGTGCCCCGAGGCTCCATTAATGTCTGACCTTGGTACACAAACTCTTTCTTTCTCTCTCTCTCCCTCTCTCCCTCTCTCTCCCTCCCTCTCTCTCTCTCTCTCTCTCTCTCTCTCTCTCTCTCTGTCTCCCTCCTCTCTCTCTCTCTCTCTCCCTCTCTCCCTCCCTCTCTCTCTCCCCCTCTCTCTCTCTGTCTCTCTTTCTCTCTCTCCCCTCTCTCTCTCCCCCCCTCTCCCTCTCTCTGTCCCTCCCTCTCTCCTCTCTCTCTCTCCCTCTCTCTTTCTCTCCCTCTCTCTCTCTCTCTCTCTCTCTCTCTCTCTCCCTCTCTCTCCCCCCCTCCCTCTCTCTCTCTCCCTCTCTCTCTCTCTCTGGCCTGTGGTCCTGTCGTTCAGGGTGGGGACAACAAAAGCACCACTGTCTGCCCCGCGGCCCTGCGGCATTTCCAGGGACTATAATTTAACACCGACAGTTACTTCTGCCTAAGATAAGCCTATAGGCCTGGACTGTGTGCATGTATATGTGTGTGTGTGTGTGTGTGTGTGTGAGAGAGAGAGAGAGAGAGAGAGAGCATAAGAGAGACCAACAATCTGAAGACTCATGAACCAAACCATTCCCTCGTCAATTCGCTCCAGAAATACTCCTGGGTGACATTTCTTGTTATGACTCGCACGTGTTTCAGGACGCAACATTTCTATATCGAGGTTCTCCTTTAAAGCGCGTCTATAAACGGCTATAAATGTCTATAAAGTGCCATAACTTTGCTTTAAAGTGCAGGTTATGGCCGCTGCAGCCCTCCCGTCCCTCCAAATTAGGGTGACACGTCATGACACCGAATCAGAGCGCGCTCGTAATTGATTTACTAGCAGGGTTTGGATTTAGGGCTGGCGACCTGCCAAGAGCCGCTATATTCTGTCTGCGGCTGATACCTGTGTGCAGGTAACCCCGCTCTGTTCGACTGGGACATTCTTTCCTCTCATTAAAACAATTTTGGGAGCATAAAAAACACATGAAACCGGTGGATGGTGGATTTGTTTTTTTGCGGCTGTGGTCGAAATGTGTCGTGCCTCCTTCACCTGTACAGAGTCTGAGCAACAACTGATGACACCTGAGAAACACGACAACGCCTTCTCTGACCAAATAAAACTCACTGTGAATTATTACTGAAGATGATTGTTAATTAAATCTGGGAGTAACGATGTAAGTAAACACAGTCTGCAGTCTCCAGTCTATTGTCAACAGCAAACATTCACAAAACCCCACTTACTTAATTCTCATTTCTACTGCTTTTATTGCCCATTTTCATATATAATATTCTTATTTCTGCTGTTTTTACTGTCCATTTTCATTTCTATTTGTATGCTAATATTCTTATTTCTACTGTCTATTAACATACAAATAGAAATGAAACTGGAATATTGTCCATTTTCATTTCTATTTGTATGTTAATATTCTTATTTCTACTGTTTTTATTGCCCATTTTCATTTCTATGTGCGTGTTAATATTCTACTTTTCCTTTCTCCCTGTTGAATCCTGTTAACTTAATTTCCCCACAGGGATCAATAATGTTTCATCTTATTTTAAAGATATTTGCCAACAAAAAAAATAGAATTTCAGACGGCACAGTCAGCTGGATGCAGAGTGTTTTTGGGTGAAACTCAGAGTAGAGACGGGCTGGGCGGCTCCAGCAGGCTGCAGCCTACAGACAGCAGAGTCTTGATCACATTACAGGGTTTTAGAGCGAGCTGCCATGCGGCGTTAAGCCCGGCTGAGTTGAGTCAGTATGGATTGTGTAGGAGGATGACGAACACGATCCGCAAAATACCATGTAGAGACTCAACTCCCTTCTGATTCTCTCCTCCTGCTGATCCCTGTTCACCTTTCACTTCTCCTCTGGCTCGTGACGTTAGAGATGAAGCAGAACGATGAAGTGTAACCTCACAGACCGCCTGGATGATGCCTGTTCTGTTCAGGGATTAAACAACTGTAGGGTTTCATCCCAAAACGCTGTATATATACATCCAGTTTAGAAAAAAACCTTAAAGCGGCAATAGGCAAGATTTTTAGGTAAAAATTCACCCGTCTTATTACAAAAAGAGAAAACGTCCCATCAACACCAACTGAGACACTGTAGATTCAGTTCAGTTTAACTTTATTATCCCCGAGGGGAAATTCTTGCGGCAGCCAGGCGCGTAAAAGACACACAATACATAAAAGCAAAAAAACAAACAAACACAAACATCATCATCGCAGTCTGTTCAGCCAAAGGAATTTAACTTATTAATAACACAGGGGATGATTCAGTGTATTTGGCCAAATGAAATCCAGGTGTTGGACATTGGCAGGAAATCTTCAACATCTTGTCCACAAAAATGTACATTTCTTCCCTTCAGACAGGCTGTTGCTGCCATGTGGGGCCGCAGACTGCAGAACTGCTTGCTGCAGCTGGAGAGTCACAGTGAAATGAAAACTGGCTTTTTCATCTCTCATTTTCCATGCCATAATATACAGCTATTTAACACTAAAAAAATGAAACGTGATAATACATTTGCATGATAGAAATACAGTTTTTCGTTCCGTAAATCAGCAGATTGTTTAGAATGACATAAGAAAGCAATACACATCTCTCTTAAAAGTCACAAAGCAGGTATCTTTCTTCTATCTCTATTTCTGTAAACTTCCATTAACAAATCAAATAATTAGAAATAATCAATTGAGAAATGATTTTTTCCCACTTTTTTTTCCACTCCAGTATCAATGTAAGAGTCAACATATTCTCATATGTGAGAAAAAAAAAAAAAAAGGTAGGCTACAAAAATACATTCACATAAAATAATAATAAAAAAGAAATAATAATAATAATAATAAAAGAATAGAAAAAAAGGGGGGTGTAGAATAACCCTGAAATACCAAAGCTGTTTAAATATGAATTTTTACTGTGTCATAATATCATATAAAAAACCAAACCAAGATGTTTGTTTTGGTTCACACTGAACTTGTTTCCTGGTTTTGGCCTCCTGCACTTCGCTGCCTGCCAGATGCTGAACGGGTGCAATATGGGAAAAGGAAAGAGGATAAAGAGCTAAAGAGAGAGAGAGAGAGTCTGTGAGACAAGTGTGTGACCTTAAGTTGCAGGTTTTTTCCCACCGACAGAAAGCGTTGTCCCGGCGACGCTGCATGTTGCGTCTGCACGGTCGGCGGTTTTACAGTACGAGTCACACGGGGAAACCGGGCAGAGAGCTGGGCTGCGGCGAGCTTTACAGGCTGCCTGTCAGATGAACTTCATTAAATAAAGTGTTTAGTGAGCTGCCAGCCTGCTAACATTCACAGGGAATTAACACACTTTATACGCAGGTACACATGTACACACACACACACACACACACACACACAGAAACACAGATTTTCAAGCAAATCGTTTATTTTCTTGTCATCTTTCAGCCTGAAACCAGAAATTTAACCTCTAAATCTCGTCCAGACAGAATTCACTTGATGCCAGAAACTTAGACAGACCCAGTAGACAGTGTGTGTGTGTGTGTGTCTGTGTGTGTACATATACACTCACTGGCCACTTTATTAGGAACACCTGCTTGTTAACACAAACACCAGCTCCTCCAAACAGCGAATCATGAGGCAGCAACTCAATATAAAAAGCATGCAGACATGGTGAAGTGGTTTAGGTTTTTGTTGGACCAAACATCAGATCTAAGAGACGTTGAGCGGTCTGACTGTTGGTTCAGCAGCTCAGAAACAGCTGAGACACTACAGTCTGTAGAGTTTACAGAGAAAACAGCTTGATAATGAGAGAGGTCAGAGGTCAGAGGTCAGATGAGAAGGGGAAGACTGGTTCATGCTAACAGAAAGAACAGCTCTTTACAACAGTGGAGTGCAGAAGGGATCTGAACACAAGTTGTTTGCCTTTATGATAAATGAGTAAGCCGGTAACACATCTCTAGAGATTAGCCTTTTTATAATGTTTTATCTTTGTTTTTACATCCATTTTGTTTCAATATGTTTGTTTGTTTGTGTTTGTATTTTCTGAATTTTTACAGGCTATCTCTTTAAAGTTTTACCTTTGTTTTTATGTCCATATGTTTGTTTTAACTTGCTTGTACTGTTTTTGTATCCACTTTTCTATGTGAAGCACTTTGTAACAGTGTGTATTGTATTAAAAAGTGCTACATACATAAAGCTTTACTTACTTACTAGATAGGTGTACCTAATAAAGTGGCCTGACTGAGTGTACATGCAAAGGTGAAGGCTTAAACCGGTCAGAACTGGTTTAGCAGCACAGGCAGGCTGTCAGTCAGTCCCTCCTGGTATTATATTGTATCCTTCAGTGATAGATGGAGATGTTTACAAGTGTCACACAATCATTCCTGATGCTTGCGGTTCTGGCAGGAAATGAACTTCTTTGCCTACAGGCCACAGCAGCGGGCGAAGCCTAAAATTAGGCGGAGCAGATTTCTGGAACGGAGCAGGATCACCAAACAACGCCGAAAAAACCTCCACGAGCTTCCCCAGAGCCCCTCACACCATGATTGTTGCTTGCGGTGTCTGGTGAAGGTAGAGAAAGGAAGCGGCGAGTGAGAAGCGCTGATTAAAAGTTTGATTGTGAGGATTTGCGGAGGGAGGCGGTGCCGTTTGGCTATTTCTGCTCTGTGTGTGAAAATCAGGTTAGTTAGGCCCGGTGGTTAAACAAGCTGCCGGTGCTAATGAGGCGGATGGAGGGGGAGAGCGCCAAAGACTGATGGTGATGGGTATTTTAACTAGGGTTCGACCAATATGGGATTTTAAAGGCCGATACATAGGATATTTTCACCCTGATCTCAAAGAAATACGTGAAATGAACACGACTTGTTAACACCAAATTACACGTCGGTGGCACGTAAAATGTTCAAATTCAGTTTTCCCAGCAAGAAACGATTATGTGAAGGAGACTATAAACAGAAAGTAGCGTCACACTGAAGTAGCGCGGTGTAAAGTAAGGGTGTTGTGGTCGGGGTGGTGGATGGGCGACTGGGGTTCAAGGATTTTCTTTAATAAATTAGTTTTTAGCAAAAGTTTTTCTTATTTGAAGGTCCCATCTGGTGTAAAGCAGGACTCCCTCTCCTCTGTGATGATAAAGGAGTTGGATGTGTATCTAAACATGGTGAAAGTATCAAAACTAAATCCACACAATCCATATTAGAAAAGCGAGCCTCTAAACGAGCCGTTTGGACTTCCGTAACT
The DNA here is from genome assembly GCF_048128805.1 of Centroberyx gerrardi. Classification (NCBI taxonomy): domain Eukaryota; kingdom Metazoa; phylum Chordata; class Actinopteri; order Beryciformes; family Berycidae; genus Centroberyx; species Centroberyx gerrardi. The sequence goes on along the minus strand of NC_136018.1, from coordinate 2,885,766 downwards.
TTGTGGCGTCGCAAAGGTTCGCTCATTATCATTTCTGTAAGAAATAATAGACTAACAAAGTGTTTTTTTCAAAGCGGTCGAGCGGTCGTCATCGTTTATTACCGGAGAGTTTTCCCTACCTGTAGCCGCCGGGCCGCGGCGTCTCACGTTTCGCTCTCGAAACGGTTAGCCAATCGGAACAGAGGGGTCGTTAATATTAATGAGCCTTAAAGACATGGCGACAGAAACAGCCTGTTCTTGGTAAGGCTCAGAGAGATGCTGGAAAATGAACGTGGAGAAATGGATTGAGAGTGTTTTTGGTTCATGACACCACACACACAGCTTTGAATGGACCTCAAGACACAAAATAAAACTCTGGAAAGTGGAGAATATGGACCTTTAACCATGATCAAAGCCTTTCCCTAACTTTAACCAAAGTTGTTTTAGTTGCCTAAACTTAACCGGTTTCAGCAGAACATCGACTTTATATGAGCTGAACTGAGCAGCATCAGGTTGAAGAAACAGACTCTGCATTCATTTTCACTCATTAATTGCAAATTTGTGCGACGAAATATTTCTGTTTCGAGGGACTGGGATCAGTGCAGAGTATATTTTTGCCCAGATTGCTGCTCAGTACACATTCATTATACTTGAAGAATGTCTAGAAGAAAACTTCGACAAAAAAATCGACAAAAAAAACAACTTTTATGTTCTTGTTCTGCTCAAACACTGTTCTGACCGTACTCTGATGAGGTTCTTCTTCTGCTCCTGATTTCAGGCGCTGCCATCCCCGTAGGGATCGATGTGCAGGTGGAGAGCATCGACAGCATCTCAGAGGTCAACATGGTACGGACTTAAACTCAGTCTGATATCCCACTCTAAACTGCATTTCCAAATTCTGGCAGTTTTACGTAGCCTCATAAGAGTCATAAGAGTTACCAGTTATTTCAAGGTCTTAAGTTCTGTTTTATGCGGTGTGACCTTTTAGTGCTAAGCAAGACGGCGTTCAATTTCCAGGAGGTTGAGGTTGAGAAAGAGTGAATGACACACATCGGCCCTCGCATCACTTCCTGCTAGCTCACTTTTCCTGGTATCTGACTCCTTCGTATAGCTGGAAAGTTAATTACATCCAACCAAGAGAGGGGAGGACGGTGTTGTCATGACAGCCTGGACTGGGATGGTGAAAATGTACATGTGTGTTCCCCAGTTCAGGCACCAGTAATGTCTTTTCTTCAAGTTGTACTGCAAGAAAATGTCAATTTGGTCCAACTACAACAAGTAAAACAATAATTTCACTTGTTTCAAGAACTGACAGCAGAGGGGTTCTTTGCCTTTTCAGCTTATAACCCCCAAAATCAAAGTGACCCCCCTGCTGCAGGCAGAATGGTGAACGCTGATTGATACCAAATTATGATTTTTTGTTTCCCAGTCCAGGCTACATTACTTTATTAATTATTGGAAGAAGCCTGGCAGATGCAATGTTTCACCATTTAACAAGAAAAAGGAATTTATCACAAAGATTGAAAACGTGATAATACATTTGCATGATAGAAATACAGTTTTTCGTTCCATAAATCAGCAGATTGTTTAGCATGACATAAGAAAGCAATACAGATCAAGTCACAAAGCAGGTATCTACAGCCTGTCCTGCTTGTGTGCGTAGGACTTCACCATGACCCTGTACCTGCGACACTACTGGAAAGACGAGCGGCTGGCGTTCCCGTCGCGGAACAACCAGAGCAGGACGTTTGACGCGCGACTGGTGAAGAAGATCTGGGTTCCTGACGTGTTCTTCGTCCACTCCAAGCGCTCCTTCATCCACGACACCACCATGGAGAACATCATGCTGCGGGTCTACCCCGACGGAAACATCCTCTACAGCGTCAGGTACAGAGACCTGGACGTGTGTGTGTGTGTGTGTGTGTGTGTGTGTGTGTGTGTGGGAGGGCGGGTGGGGAAGTGGAAGTGTGTTGGGAGTGTGTGTGGGTTGGTGGACGGTGGAGTAAGTGCTGCTGTAGAATTAGGAAACATTGGAAACTTTCCTTAGAGTGCAGACGTCAAATAGAGAGCCGAAGTTGACGTCATTTCCATAATCCCTGTGGTTGACTTTCCCCTCTGTCAATGTATGGGAGGTTACTTATATCAGCAATCTAAAAAAGCATATTGCTTTGATTTTGAAATGTATTGTAGGAAGCATCAACACATCTTGTTTGGCTTAATTTTCCAAAAATACATTCAGTATTATTTACATAAACAACAGAATGAGTTACTGAACTACACTACCCAGCAGGCTTTTAGCTAGCTGGAATGTTCCATCTCCCGCAAAGGGAACAAGCTACAGTAGCTAGCTAGCTAGCTGCAGCTTCACAGCTACAGTGAAAACAGTGAATTCCTATCATGAGGCTGAACTCAGACTTTAGCCAAGTCCCAAACTGGATCTGAACAGGTGAAAACCCGCCATGAGACAGTCTGCTCCCTGCTGGAGGATCAGCTGCTAGCAACAGCTGGTTCGTTCTACATTGTAGTTCTCCATCGTTACAAATGAAGTCTATTCTGGAAGTTTCTACGCTACTAAAATAACAGAAACGTGCAAATCGTCTAAAAGCTTAAGCTACGTAGTGAGGTGAATCTCCATTTGTTGACCTTCCAACATCATGAATGAATGAAGTCATTGCCGTTTACCTCTTTCCCATTCAAGTTTGTCAGTTAGCTAACTTAGCTAAAACTGCGGTTCTTTGGCCCCGCCCATTTCAGTTTTTCTCAACCAATCAGATTTTTTCTGCCTCTGAGAAAAGTTTGTAGAACTAAAACTCCAATCTGCGAATAGACCAGGTAGGCTCTCTGTAGGATAACGGCAGATATCCAACTTCATAGTCTGTTTGTCCTTCCTCTTTGGGAGAAAGAGAAAGAGGAGAGAGAGACAAAGAGAGAGACAAGGAGAGAAGGAGAGAGAGAGAGAGAGAGAAAGGTCACGTTCAGGTTTCCCAGCAACAGAAAGAAAGAGCTATCCAGGACACGATAAATGTAGGTGTCAGTGTTGATAGTTGCATAAGTTAGAGAGAGAGAGAGAGAGAGAGAGATGCTGTGTGATAGAGAGACACTGACTAGCCATGTGCTGTATAGTGTGTATGGTTGAAGTGTGTGTTGTGTTGTGCAGGATCACAGTGGACGGCTCTCTGTTCGATGGACTTCAGCAGCTTCCCTCTGGACACACAGAACTGCTCACTGGAACTGAGAGCTGTGAGACATACACACACACCTACACACACACACACACACAAGGAGTCACAATAATAGGAGTTGAAGAGTCACACACACACGTACAGACACTCGTCACGCGAATAGGAGTCACACACACAAACATGAAGACACACATTCACACATACACACACACAGACACACAAACACACAAACACACACAAACCACACACTTAAGTCACACAGACAGGAGTCACACTAATAGGAGTCACGCACACAAACATGAAGACACACATACAGTACACACACACACACACACGACACACGACATGCACACACACACACTTAAGTCACACAGATAGGAGTCACACTAATAGGAGTCACGCACACAGTCATACAAAATAAGAGTGTCACACACACTATGCACACACACACACACACACACACACACCACACACACACACACACACTGCTCCTCCATAGACTCACATAATGAAGTCACATATGAGTGAATGGCAGAAAAAAAACACCAACCATCTCTCTCTGTCTCTCCACTCTCTCTCTCATCTCCCCCCTCCCCCCTCTCTCTCTCTCTCCCCCCTCTTTACCCCTCTCTCTCTCTCCCTCTCTTTTACCTCTCCTCTCTCTCTCTCTCTCTCTCCCATCCCTTTACCTCTCTCTGTCTCCCTCTCTTTACCTTCTCTCTCTCTCACCTCTCTTTACCTCTCTCTCTCTCTCTCTCACTCCCCCCCTTACCTCTCTCTCTCTCCCTCTCTTTACCCCTCTCTCTCCCTCTCTTTACCTCTCTCTCTCTCTCTCTCTCCTCCCCCTTTACCTCTCTCTCTCTCTCTCTCCTCTCCTCTCTCTCTCCTCTCTCTCTCCCTCTCTCTCTCTCTCTCTCTCTCTCTCCCTCTCTCTCTCTCTCTCTCTCTCTCCCCCTCCCCTCTCTCTCTCTCTCTCTCTCCCTCTCTCTCTCCTCTCTCTCTCTCTCTCTCTCCCTTTCTCCCCTCTCCATCCTCTCTCTCTCTCTCCTCTCTCTCTCCTCTCTCTCTCCCTCTCTCTCTCTCCCTCCTCTCTCTCTCTCTCTCTCTCTCCCTCTCTCTCTCTCTCTCTCTAGATGCCTATAACGAGAACGACCTGATGCTGTACTGGAAGAACGGGAACGACTCTCTAAGAACGGATGAGATTGTTCTGTCTCAGTTCTTCATCGAGGAGTTCCACGCCTCCAGCGGCCTGGCCTTCTACAGCAGCACCGGTCTGTCTGTGTGTGTGTGTGTGTGTGTGTGTGTGTGTGTGTGTGTGTGTGTGTGTGGTTTGGGTTAGGGTTAGGGTTAAAGTTGCTGCACTTAAACAGAAAACCAGAATATGAACTACTCACCAAGATTGGATGCCTGGAAACTGACACTTAACACGTTGGTGAACATATTGAATGAAAAACTATTTTAAAAAGTCTAATTACACACAGCAGGCATTGCAAAGTGATTTTGGGAAATGTAAACTAGATGTAGACAGAAATAAATCACTCTAAATGACACCGCTATTCTCCATTAAATACAAATTAAATTACACCCAGGGACAACAGAGGGTAAACCCACCTAAATACAGTTTACCTTTTTATTTGCATGAATAGTTTATCCCCCTTTTTAAGCCGATAAGGAAGTCAATCATAAGTGATGTCAAACTGATCAAGTTCAAGATTATTATAAAATACTGTGATATAAAAACAGGAGATGCTTTTTACCGTAAAAATTAGAGGATGACTTAAAAATTTCTACATTTTTAAATACAATAAAATACATAAAATCTGTCAGATTACAATGATAGAATAGCATGTGAGTTGTGAAAGCATCATCATGCTAGTTTGTACATACAGCATGCAGCGTAATACTGCGTAAACTGAGGTACATTATATGAAGATTATAGTCTTTATAGGGGGGAATAGGCATAAATTAATGCCTTTTAGAAAATATAATTGATTGATATAATTGATGATATAAAAGTATGATTTGATTTACCGCTACATCACTGGTTATATCCACACATGTATGAGAATCCACTAATTCAATCCATCAAGAATCCTTGAAACTCTATGATGTGGGGATCAAACCTGTGAGCTTCTAGTTACTGGAGAGTCTCTAATGTCTCTCTTTCTCTCTCTCTCTCTCTCTCTCTCTCTCTCTCTCTCTCCCTCTCTCTCTCTCTCAGGCTGGTACAACAGGCTTTATATTAACTTCATCCTGCGGAGGCACATCTTCTTCTTCATGCTGCAGACTTACTTCCCCACCATGCTGATGGTCGTTCTGTCCTGGGTCTCCTTCTGGATCGACAGGAGGGCCGTACCTGCCCGCGTCTCTCTGGGTAACACACACACACACACACACACACACACACACACACACACACACACACACTGGGTAACACACATACACAACACCATCACAGCTTAATACAGGATTTCCCCCCACACACACTTTTGAGCCCCAACTACACACACACACTCCGATTAGAACATTTCAGACGGATATTCACATCTTTTTGCATCATTACGGTAATTTCACAGCAGCGTACTCAATCACAGACAGGAAGACAGGTAAATTACAGTAGCAAGCATGCTTTCATCCAATAATTTAATGTTTCTGTGGAATGTTTTTGGACTAATTAATTAATTTATTATAAGCTATCTTTAACTTTCTAGATTATAGCTGTTAGCTTTTTGCCAACAGGCTAGGAGCCCCACAATTCAGTAGAATTAGAATAAATAGCTAAACAGGCTCATGCTGTAGGTGTCTTTTTAAAGAAGAGTGCAAAACACTCAATCATATTTTGTGTAAATTTCAACAATCTCCTACACAAAACTACCAGACTTGGCCATAGATCATGTACGCTTATTTACACACGGATGACATTTTGCGTCTATGTTCTCATTACTCAGGGCCGGCGCTCCCTATAGGTTGAATAGGCAAATGCCTGGGGCCTCACGCAGCCTTTATTTATTTTTTCTACAGTTGAGATAAATGATTGATTGATAAATGACATGCCAGTGATCATAAAATCAATCAAAAGCACTGATTCTGTGGAGGCCCCCCCCCCCCGCCCCTCAGGGGTGTAATGATGTGTTTGTAATAATGTCCCGCCGGTGGAACCGATGGGGTTTTAACAGTTAACCATTGCAGTGGCATTTCAAATAATTTTGCATTTACACTAATTTAGTTGCTTTTTCTGCAGATAAGTGGTAGCAGCTGCAGTTAACACTACTAGCTAAGTAGCTGACATAGTTCCCTTGCTATGCAGTGTAGGCTTTTATGAGATAGTAACGAAAACAGATGCGGATTTTAAAGTTTACTGACAGGTTTAACTGATTTGTACTATTGTGTTTATTGGGTTTTTGTAAAATTAGTTTTCTGTTAATATTTTACTGGATTCTACAGTATCAGAACTTTGTCAAGTTCATTTAGGCTAGTTGTAGAGAAGGTATGTAATGATTTCCAATTTAGAGTAGTATTATGCAGTCAGTGGGATTTCACTTTTTGTTCTCCAATCTGTTGTTTTCTGATATTTTAATGTTGACACATACGCAACATTTCATAGGAACAATGTTGAAACTCTTAGGCAGAACTGAGGCAGCAGAACCACAAGCCACAAGGCCAGAGGACCCAGACAGCGATAGTGAGCCGGACAAAAAAGTGCCAGTATTGATCAAGATAAGTGACATCATCGCCGTTCTGTTAACAGTTCTAAAGCCGCTGCGGTCTTGAAGGTCCTCATTTTAAGCTCATGTCCACACAAGAGGAGAGAGACACATTCACCTTTGTATTTATTACATTTTATTTTGATATTCATGTGCTCTATCTTATAATAGCTACCAAAAATACAATGCTTTAAACACAAATGTTTTACTCAGTCTTTACTGCTTGATGGCGGGGAGGATTTGTCTCAAAAGGGGGCCTCCACAGAACATTTTGCCTAGGTGCCTCCAGCAGTTTAGAGCCGGCCCTGTCATTACTTAACAGGTAAGTTGACCAAGGGGCCAGGTTTTGGAAAAAAGCACCACCAAATGTTAGAGGTCATGTCACGTCTGTGAAAACAAACATGCTGTGAGGTAAACACAGCGCTCCGTTCCTCCCTGCAGGCATAACCACCGTGCTGACGATGTCCACCATCATCACAGGAGTGTCCTCCTCCATGCCTCAGGTAACAGTGTGTTTGTGTGGGTATATCAGGCCTTCAGGTAGGCCTCTGAGTGTGTTTTGTACGCTTTCGTGGCTCTATTTAGTCTATAACACACATACATACCACCTCTCCTGGTTTTGTAAGTTTGTTAAAGGATAAATTTGTTGATTTTGAATCTATATGTGACCTGCTCTATCATTTTCAGTCACATTGACCCCTCAAAGCATTTTGAGTTTAATACACTGTTGGAAAGAGGTGAATTTAAGCTTTCTGGTGATATAAAAATTATCTTTGTACTCCAAAGATTGAGTGAGATGCACCCCTTGATGTCTTGACTGTTTCCAAACGATGTTTTTGAGAAAAAGGGCCTCAAAGTTTGAAGTCAATTCTGAGACATTTATTCAAATAAAGAAATCATTCAAACATAACATAACATACTAACATTACATTTGTAGTCTTGAGATGCCTGACAACTACGTTTTCCCGCGGATGAAACAATAATTTTGATTAGACAATAAAGTGAACGATGGTTCAACCTGTTACTATGCAGATATTCATTCATAATTTTAAGGGACACATAGTAAGGGAGAGAGGGACGGGGAGAAGTGTTGCCAGGTTCTTAGCGACAAAACCCTCCCAGTGCCAATTAAACCCAACCCATAAACAGCCCAATGATCAACGAAACTAGTCCAAAATAACAAACCAATAACAAAACTCCACAATACAACCCTGACAAACTTTATAAACAGTGTTTTAAGTCCTACAGCATTTATAACATTTCCAAGTAACGTTACATTGAAAACCGCGAACCTGGCAACATGAGGAATGCGAGCTTTGTTGACAAATTAAGCTAGTAGTTCTGCTTGTCACCCTACCTTTATAAGCTTCAAAACTATATTTAGCGTTTGAATTTCACAATAATCTTTACACAGAATGAAAGCCAAGGCTTTATTTTATTAAAATCCGATGAAACCCCAAAACAGCCAAAAATCGATCTTTTCTCATAAAATCACGTTTATCCACAAATGCGCCGTTGCGACTTCCGACTGAAAATGATAGAGCGGGTCACATATATAATTAGTCTCTTCCATCCGCAGACAGTTTTGTCTCCGGTCGGCTGTCAGTTAAACAGCTCCGCTGCCTCTTGCTGCAACAATGAGTCCAAACTGTTTGTCAGAATATCTCCAAAAAGTCAGTCTGTGAAAACGGTCTGGAGACCGGCCGAGGTGTTTCTCTCCACGGCCCGGAAAGCAGCGGCACCGCACCGTTTCCACTCAGCGGATCGTCTTCTACCGAACTCTACTGTTTACAATCTGACCCGACCTCACAGCGGTCTGTGCTGCGGCAGAGAAAAATAGTTCTGTGATTTCTGATGAACTGAGTCGTGTTTCCTCTGAAGTCCGAGAAAAGTGACTTTTTTTTTTAGATATTTTGACAAACCGCATTTGGACTTATTGTTAACACAGCTCACCATTTCAACCGATATAGATCCAAAATCAGCAAACCTCTCCTTTAACCTGACCATACGTGTGTGTGTGTACATGTGCATAAGTGTAAGGTTGTGCATGTGTGTGTGTTTGTATGTGAGAGAGAGAGAATGATTGTATGGGCTTCTCTGTCTATACTGCATCATTGATTTCATAGCTATGTTAACCTCCAGAAAGTCAATAAACCCTGCAAGCTGTTGGCTGCCTTTTCACTGCGACTAAAACTCACAGACTGCATTTCAACCCGGTGTGCTCAAGTTTTATACAGGTGTGGTTGTATATGTGTGTGTGTGTGTGTGTGTGTTCTCCAGGTGTCATATGTGAAAGCGGTGGACATCTACCTGTGGACCAGCTTCCTGTTCGTCTTCCTGTCTGTGATTGAGTACGCTGCTGTGAACTACTGCACCACTCTGGAGGAGATGAGGAAAATGAAGAGGGGGAAGGTGAGAACAGGGGCTCACACCGGTGATTCTCAGCCTGTTTCATATCAAGGACCCTAATTTAGTCCACATTAGGGCCACAAACCCCCATTTGATGAGATTTTGTCTCTCAAACTCAAATCTGAGAATATTTTTATTGTAAGATCCGATTTTGTCCAGAATCCCATGACTATCTGTATTGTAGGTAGAGAGATAACAGAGAAACTATGATCAAAACACTCATTCTTCTACATTCTCTGATTGTGTTAACTTTTTATGAATGAAATAATGGTGAAGTTTAACAATTCGTCAGTTTGCTGGAACTCCCTCAAGGACCCCTGGTGGTCCCCGGACCCCACGTTGCGAACCACTGGCTTACCCCATGCAACACACTGGTTATGTTTACATGCACACCAATAATGATAAAGTGATAAAACAGGGGGGGGATGAGTACTTTGTGTCTTGCACAACAGTTCCCTCTACTGGCCACATAGAGAAATTACACTAGGACATACACAGAGCCAGTGTACATGCAACAACAAATACTATGGTACTATGTATGGTAAAATAGATTAATAACAGCATGTTCATCTATTTTCTGTATTACTTCCTTCTTTTAGCTTTTAAATAATCTTAGAATCCACATATACAACTTTTGCACACAACCACTAGTTGAATACAGATAGTCTATCTGCTGTACTCACAGTGAAGTGGAGGTTTTGGGTAAGGGAGCTGAATACAGCAGCAGCCCAGCTCCACCACTAAAGGGATACTGACACACACACACACACACACACACACACTCTGTCTCTAACCCTAACCCTAACGGTAACACACACACATCAACGCATACTGATACAAGGGAGTGGGTAAAAATCCGTTTTTACTGATTGTCATATATTCCATCATATTCATCATTGTAATCAACAATACTGTTTGTGTAACATTCATGCCAATAAAGCATTTTGAATTGATTCTGTACTCTCTCAGCTCCCCTCCACCTTCAACGCCAGCCAGGCCATGGCCTTCGACGGCTGCTTTCACGACAATGACATCGAGCTGACCCCGTTCCCCCGGATGGTCCCGACCCTGACCCCCGACCCCCTCGCGGCTCCGCGCCCGAACCCGGAGGCCCCGCCCGCAGAGGGGACCCGCCTCCGCCGCCAGCGGTCGGTGCGTGAAAACGTGGACCTGCTGCTCAGCAACAGCTACATGATCGACTCGTACTCCCGCGTGGCCTTCCCCCTCTCCTACCTGCTGTTCAACACTATCTACTGGAGCCTGTACACCTGAGGGCCGCTGACAACACACACACTGCATGGACCCTGGGGTGCCCGATGGGGCCCAAGTGTTTATATTGTCAGACAGCTTGTTTGAGGACCCCTCCTCTCCATACATAGGGCTGAGAGACTCCTGATTACACATTCAGCACCGGCCACATCACTAATCATGGGCTTTACAAGAGACGTTTGAGATAAAAGCACTCCTCAGCCTGAACAGGCACTCACTAACTCTGCACAGTTTCACCTGGACATTTTTCTTATGGGAGTAGCTTGATTCCTGAGTGTGTATTTGGAAAGTTTTTTTTTTTTTCTGTGCATCATAATAATTTAATACTCAAGCTTTTTTTTCTCTTTTTCTTTCTGAAGGTTATTACACCTTTGTCAGTACCTTTATTTATTCTATTAGGCCTCCCTTAGCTAGAGGGAAACACTAAATTAGGATAAAATTCATGTGAAAATATGAGCCCAACTTTTTTCAGTGAATAAATATTCAGGTATTTACTGCAGTGTGTGAATCATTTTCAAAGCATCCTCCATCTTTTGGATGAAGGGTGAGAGTGCAGCCAAGCAAGTAGTTGTTATTTCTTTTTCCCCCATTATATTTCGTTCTGTTCGTGAGGATTTTAAAGTGATTTTATGTGTATTAAACTAAAAAATAATAGTTTAATTTTCAGATTCAGTTCAGTTGCAATATGCAGTTCCCATAGCAACTAAAAAGTTTGTTTACATCTGGCCAGGTAGCTGGAGGATTAACGGGCGGTTCTATGGAAGCAACACACACACACACACATACACACGCAGAGAGAAAAACACACACACGCACACACACACGAACCGCAGCAAGCTTGACAACAACTAAAGCAGAGGAAAGTTGGCAGGTAAGTTGCTGGACCACAATCAATGAAAGACGGAAAAGGACTCGCTGTTTCACAAAAAACACACGCGCCGACTTTAAAGGAGAGAGGCGTGTGTCAACATACGGCAGCCAGCGGTAACCTAGCTTGTCATATTGTTATTGTTCGATTTATAATGTTATGGCAACAGTCAAACGTTAACTAGCTAACGGCAGCTAATTAGTACCGCTCAGCTAGTTAGCTACAACCTGCTGCTTTCGCTCAATTGCCGTTTGTCGTTACTCTACATTACCAGCTCCGAGAAAACTAAACGGTGAGTAGCTTGGTTAAAGTTACAGTAGCACAAGTTTGTTTTGAGGCTTTCCTCATTTAACCCCGCTAGCTAGTGCACGACAGCCAGCCGAGGCGACCGTGTTTACCGAGCCAGCACCGGGACCTGCAGCGCTAAGGTAACACACGAACGGACATTTAGGATATTTACAGCAAGTTTGACCGCTAAACTCGACGGCAAATTGTGTTGTGAGTCGTTTTATTGACGTGAATATATCTGTTTGATATCTAGCCACCCAAGTTTAGTCACAGGCTTAAGACTAGTAATGTAACGTTAGTGGTAAATAAAAGCTAGGCAAATCGCCAGTTGGTGATCACCATAAGGCAAACAGACACCAATACAAACAGAAATAAATTACTAATTTGTCAGTTTATTCAAGTTACTGTCCTCGTTTACAGTAACGTTAACCAGTTTGGTACAACCTACAGTGACTTAATTTACAGCATGTCATAAAAGTTCATGTCAGCCTAAAAAGTGTGTGTGTGTGTGTGCTTGTGTGCTTTTGTGTTGACAGGGCTTATTGTGCTGGAAACTCTTCCCTATTTTCAGAAGTCCATGTTCGCTAATAGATCTATTAGCTAATCAATGGACATCTGCTTATCACAAACAAATATGAGATTATGACTCTAGTGTTTACCATGTAGCAATTCAAATTGCAATATTTACCAAGACCATTGCAGTTTTTTCTGTCCATATTGAGCAGTCCTGGTTATTGTAATGTTTCCATCATGCCAGCTGGTGTTGTGACTCATTCCCCTCCAGCCACCGCTCTCCCTGCCAGTCTCCCTGGTGATCATCGACAGCGGCAGCACTCGTCCCGTACAGGAGCCCACCAGCCCATGTCACATGACTTCGGACCAGAATCCACTGTATCCGGCCGATCTACAGGTGCAGTTAACGCTGGGAGCGCTGGATCCTGGGTACTACTACCAGGTACCGTACACCTCACCACACTGACACACTCTCCCTAAACTAACTAACCACACAGCTGTCTGGCCTGATCCTCTTACACTGGATTCATCTTCAGCCTGGGTCGGACTACCAGACTCTTCAGATCTTGCACAGCGAAGGCGGTTCAGACTAAACGACTGGTCTTGAGTGAATGCTTGCCGTCCCATTGGCTGGCTGTGCACACTAGATGACGGGACAACGATGGGCGTCTCACACATGAAGAGGAGGGATCACACTCACTCAAAAACATTTTCTCATTCATCCAGGATCAGTTCACTGAAGATACAGTTACAAAATTGGTGTTTTACAAACACAAGTTGGAAATCTCTAGTATTGTTAAACTATCTATACGAGTGGAAGTTGATCTCTACCGGTTCATTCTCCTTTTCTTTCCCCTGGAGCTGAACTCCCACTGGCTGTTGCAGGATCACTCTCAGAGTTCAGTCTTGGTGAGTCCTGAACCGCTTCACACTACGAGCCCGGCCAGACTGGACCTGACCAGACTGGACCCGACCAAATCAAACACGCTTGAAAAAATCTTGTCGGGTTCTGACTGGTTTGGAGTCGTCTGGAGGCCAAAGTCTCCGGTCTTGACAGTATTAATTTAAGATCATATGAATCAGCTGTTTATTCCAGTGCTGAAACTTTTACACACTTAGTGGAACTGTGTCCAATTCCAGACACACACTCTCTAAAGTGGTTTCTGGTGTTTTCGTGCAATATTTTTCGTTGAGTTATTGCCTACCAAAAGGCAAGTTAAGGTCCCTCCGAACTACCAAAACTAGACCCCGCCCACCTCTCTGTCGGCACTCAGCAAAGGTAAAATCAAACACCAGTCAGACAGTGCTTATGCACACAGCTCCATCCAATAAGCCCCAACCAACCTATTTTTATTTTCAGTCTCCTTGTGACTTCATTAACGCTACATTTGATCAGATAGACACAATTTAACGACTCAGTGACACAATCTCACTTCTTTAAAAAGGCCCACTGATCTGTTGCAAACTGTATCACCACGCATCAAGACCTTCAGTGCAGCGCAAATTCTCCTACAAATTCGGTACAAGCATAAAACTCACACTGTGTCACTCTTGGGGATAAGTCAGATTTGGGGGCTGTGGTACAGGTAAAAAAGGTCAGAGGGCATGAGGCGCTGCAATCCATTTAGCTAATTTGTTTTCTCATCTAAACAGCCACGGGTGGCAACGACCTCCCCTGACCTTGGTTCTGTTGCCTGTGTGCACACACTGACCTGTTACATAAAGGCCAAAATCAACTGTTCACCATTACCTGCTGTCAGTCCAGCAAAGGTGCCGTAGTTCAGCACCACGGACAGCACTTTATCAAAGACATCGTCATCTCATAATAGCCTATTCAGTTACACTCACCGGTCACTTTATTAGGTACACCTATCTAGTACCGGCTGGTCGTCTGTTGTATAGCCCATTTATTATAAGAGCCAACAATGTGCCCTTCTGCACACCACTGTTGTAAAGAGCTGTTGTTGGAGCTCACTGGACATTTTTTGTTCATCACAATATTCTCTGTAAACTCTACAGACTGTAGTGTGAAAATCCCAGGAGGGCAGCTGTTTCTGATGCTGGACCAACAGTCAGACCGCTCAAAGTCTCTTAGATCACGCATCTCACCCATTCAAATGTTTGGTCGAACAAAAAACTAAACCACTTCACCATGTCTGCATGCTTTATATATTGAGTTTCTAATTCTGCCACATAATTCACTGTTTAGAGGAGGAGCAGGCTGTTTGTGTTAACGAGCAGATGTACCTAATAAAGTGGCCGGTGAGTGTATATTGCACCAGGGAAATGATCAGCAGGTTCTCTCTCTCTCTCTCTCTCTCTCTCTCTCTCTCTCTCTCTCTCTCTCTCTCTCTCTCTCTCCCTCTCTCTCTCTCTCTCTCCCTCTCTCTCTCCCCTGAGTTATAGGCAAACCTTAGACGGTGTGTTCATGTAGAGGATCCTTAGTTAACAGCAATAAATATATTTGTGATTTTGTGTATTTAAAAAAGGATTCAAATAAGAGACTTAACTACATTAGCTTTAAATTCCTGTCCTATCCACAATCTGACAGAAAGGGTACAGAAATGGTTAATATCGACACCGACATGATATTAATTTAGTGTCCAGAATTGGATGAGCCTTTTTCACTGTGAAACTATGTTCGCTATCATACATTTGCAGGGATTTGAAGAAAATAAATTACGAGTTATCGTAAAAACGATATTCAACTTAAAGGTCCAGCGCAATGAGAATTACATTTCTCAAATTCATGGTATAATTTAGCTAAGGACCTGTTAATGTAAAGTTACACAAATTATTATAACTGTCAGCATGGTGGAAATTTGAAAAACTCCCTCTGGTTTCAACAGAATCAAACAGATTTAGAATTCCAAACTACCTCCTGGTGTAAATGATGTCATCTACACCCAGGTTCTAATGAATATGATTGGTTGACAGTATGCATAGTTAAAATAGCCAAAATCTCTGTGCCTCCGTTGCTGCAGAAGTTCCAACTCTGGATATTTGTTCCCAAAGACAGAAATATTGTCTGCAGTGGAACGTCCAGCTCTCACTTGTACCATCCAACCATCAAACACTGAAAAAAAAAAGATGCTCATAGTTAGAAATCAACATCAAAATTTTCCTGAGTTGAAATCGATGCCCTGGATCTTTAAAAAGGAAAGAGTTAGTTTATAAGAAACTTTAAATGAAAACAGTACAGGATAAATTATATTTGTTATTGATTGTGAATTTTTGGTTGAACCCTGTCTGGAATTGGCCACAGTGACGTTGCATACGTTACATTCTTTTAACATTTTCATCCCTGTGGCTGCCAAGTGCTGCAGTGTGTTGAGTGGCCCAGGTTAGGGCATACAGTCACAGTTTAGGCATGCCTCAGGCCCGGCAGGCTGGTGGCCTTGTTAGGCGGGAGAGAGAGAGAGAAAGAGAGAGAGAGGAGGAGGAGGAGGTGGAAGGGATGGGGGGGGGGGGGGGGGGTTGGGCTTGAAGCACTGAGGGCAAAACTAATGTTAAGTGAAAGGGAGAAAGGGAAAGGTCTCGGGGAGGGAAAGAGAGGGAGAACATGGGCGGAAGAGAAGTGGATGGTGGGATAGAAGGAGGGAAAAGGGGGCGGGTCCAGGAAGGAAGGAAGGAGGAGTGGAGACTGCTCCAGGATTGGTGGCTGCTGGGCCATGTGCTGACCCCACTCAAACTGTAGCCTAACTAGGCCTCCCACATACATTGATACATACACACACACACACACACACACACACACACACACACACACACACAGAGTGGTCTGGAGCCTTCTCTTGAGTGGCAGGGACATGTGAGCCCCTTCACATTTGCTATTCTGGGCAGGGGAGGGGTGAAGGGAAGGGGAGGGGGCAAAGCAGGGGGGAGCAGAGAGCCTTTTCTCTTTCTGCGTTTGGCTGAGCGAGCGCGAGGAGCTGCCCATTATTTTGTCTCGTGGTGTGGGCTCTTAGTGCGCGTGGCCGTAGCGGCAGGTTTGTTTTAGAGCCAAAGAAGATGGGGTGCTGCTTTAGTAAGGAGCTCAACCCCGGCCTGCAGAGTGAGAGGACCAGTCTGTTACAGTCTTCACCCCCAGACGGGCTGGCTGTGGTGAGAGAGCAGGACAGGCAGCGTGCCTCGGCCGTAGCTCAGCATGTGTGTTTAGCGGCTGAGCAGACGCGTGTGCCGGGCGGACCGGGCCAAAGGAAGCCTCCCGAAGCGGAGGAAAGGCACAGAGAGCTGGTCGCCCCCATCAAAGTCCGGGCAGGGCCTGCTGTCAGCAGCGACAGCACCACGAGGAGCAAGGGGGATCTCAAATCGACGAGCACACACGAGGAGGAGCAGGCTATTATTATCACATCTAGTATGGACATACATACAAACAGGGACACAGAGGCAGGCGTGACACATACTGCCAATACCAGGGCCAGCTGTGAGCGGGCTGTCCGTATGGAGGGGCCCTCCCAGAGTCCAGCCAAACAGAAGATCATGGAGAACGCCGTGCTGAGGGCTTCCTGGTTCAGCCAGCGTCCAGAGGGGCAGAAGCAGGATGAGGCAGCCGGCTGGGGGACACCTCCGCTCAGGATACCCCCTCCTGACTGTCTGGATGACGTCAGAGCGGGTGAAGTGTCAGATAGCCAGCCCCCGCTGGTCAGTGCGTGTCAGGAGACGCAGCGGGTTTCCCCCCGAGCGAAGCACAAGGATAAGGATGTTCTGGAAGCTGGGGTCGTCAGGGCAACACTGAGCCAAAGTTTCGGTGCGAGGACCCAGAGCTTCTACAGCATCTGTTCCATTGATGCTGATGACCTTGACCATGACCACGACCATGACCAATCCCAAACAGCTGGACCTGGAGCAGCAGACCCTTTGCACACAGCTGAAGCCCAAACAGCTGATCTGTCCCACATAGTGGAGCCTGGAGTCCCGAGCCAGTCACACACACAGGAATCTCCAGTCTCTGACCAGTCGTGTACCACACAATCTAAAACGACCAGCCAGTCGCACGCTCAGGAACCAACTTCTGAGCAGTCACATGCTGCAGAACTGTCTTCCACTGTCCAGTCACAGACAAACACAGTTTATTCACCCTTAGCAGAGCATACAATCTCACATGATCCTGTTATTTCTCCACAGCTGGTGGACCCTCTGTCTGACCTGCTGCCCCCGTCCAGCAGCGAGGACCCTCAGGCGTCCTCGCCGGACAGCCCCGTCAGCCCAGTCAGGCCCGGGGATTCCACAAACCAGCCTTCACCGATAGATGTGAAGGATGCAGACGGATCCACCGATGACATATTAAAGCCGATGACGTCGCACAGGGGTGAAAGTGCATGTGTGGAGGAGAGGAATGTACATGTGGAGGAGAATGAATGTGTGGAAGGTGAGAGAGTGAAAGTGCTGGAGGAGACGGTGTGCGTGGAGGAGGAGATAATAGTTACAGAGGAGTGTGTGTGTGAGGAGAGTGTGTGTGAGGAGGAGCAGAGTGTGTACTCGTGGGACCAGACGGCAGCTGCAGCAGAGGGAGTCTTCAGTTCCACAGAGGAATCATTAGCTGGCTACCAGGAGGAAGAAATGGATCAGAGGGCTGACTCTACGCCTCATGACTTTAACCCCCTGGACGTTTATCTGCGTGAGTCTGGCAAGACAGCAGAACAGCACATCCCAAGTCCACAACCAGCCACTGAAAGTCCTGAACTAGAAACCTCCAGTCAGAGCCCCAATTCTTCGGTGGATGATTTTCCTTGGCCTGGAGAAAAGGTGGAGGTGGAGAAATCCCTCCCACAGAGTGAGGCCGTCTCCGTGAGTATCTGTGGAAGCCAAAACCAGGAGGATGAGGCTGGTCTCAGCAGCACGGCAGATACCACTCTGACTGAGGTGTCCTCCGTTTCCACCATCTCAGTCTCAGTGTCATCGCTGCCCATCGAACTGACTGCCTTCTCCCACCACACACATCTGACACCTCTATCTGACGTAACTGACATCACAACCCACCGATGTGATTCCACCACATCTGACGGATTAGATTTGAATTCCAACGATCCAACATTTGAAGTGATTAAATCTCCTAGCCAAGAAGTTGAACCTCCATTTGCTGGATCTGATGAAAGTGAAGCCAGGCTTGATGAATGTGACAAACAACCTGATGATGCTGATGTGAAACCTGAACCTGTTAAAAATGGCCTGGATGGGTCTGTTCAGGATGAATTCACAGGGGGAGGGGATAGTGGTCTCAAAGAACCAGAACCAGAAACTTGTCAGGAGCTCAAGCATGATGGGAGAGATGATGCTAGCACCAGTTCTCCTGAAACAGACCGCCTCACCTCTCACCTCAGCGTAAAGACAAGTGCCTGTGATGAAGAACATGAAGACTGTGCAGCCGTAAAACCCGACAGCCTTCTTCAGGGCCCTGAGGACGTTGAGAGCAGCATGGAGGATTCAAGTCACAGTCCGCTCACAGAGCCTTGTTGCGCTGAAGATGAGGTCTCAGCGGATGATTCCTCCTTTGGATTTATCTGTGGAAGCCAAAACCAGGAGGATGAGGCTGGTCTCAGCAGCACGGCAGATACCACTCTGACTGAGGTGTCCTCTGTTTCCACCATCTCAGTTGTGTCATCGCTGCCCATCGAACTGACTGCCTTCTCCCACCACACACATCTGACACCTCTATCTGACGTAACTGACATCACAACCCACCGATGTGATTCCACCACATCTGACGGATTAGATTTGAATTCCAACGATCCAACATTTGAAGTGATTAAATCTCCTAGCCAAGAAGTTGAACCTCCATTTGCTGGATCTGATGAAAGTGAAGCCAGGCTTGATGAATGTGACAAACAACCTGATGATGCTGATGTGAAACCTGAACCTGTTAAAAATGGCCTGGACGAGTCTGTTCAGGATGAACTCACAGGGGGAGGGGATAGTGGCCTCACTCAAATTGGACAGGCAGTCAAAGAACCAGAACCAGAAACTTGTCAGGAGCTCAAGAATGATGGGAGAGATGATTCTAGTGTCGGTTCACCTGAAACAGACCACCTCACCTCTCACCTCAGCGAAGAGACAATTGCCTGTGATGAAGAACGTGAGTTGTCGTCTGAGCGCTGTGAAGACCGTGCAGCCGTAAAACCTGAGAGCAGCATGGAGGATTCAAGTCACGCTCTGCTCACAGAGCCTTGTTGTGCTGAAGATGAGGTCTCAGCAGATTATTCCTCCTCTCCAGTTCCCTTTTCCTCCATCGCTTGCACAGCTATGGAGGGTGGCAACGGGAGTTTGAGTTCAGGGACCGGAGCTGAACCTGCTGAGAGTGGGTGCAGCCAAATCCAATTGACTGTAGATCCATCAGAGAAAGCACTGGATGAGTCTCAGGAAGCAGAAGAGACAGCAGTTGCCCAGGAGACTCAGTTTGACCCTCCCTCCTGTGTGTCAATGGTTTGTCATCTGCCTGAATCTGAACATACAGTCGAACAGCGCTCCCATAGTCCTCAACCAGCCTTCGAACACCCAGAATTATCTGCCTCCAGTCTTGGCTCTAACTCTCCGAACCCTAAACTTGACCTCAGCCTGCAGCATGGGGCTGTTGGCAGTTTACCTCAGCCTGGAGAATCAACAAATGGAATTCACTCGGAAAAAAGCGAAGAGATGAAGACGTTACTTGAGGAGCGCCCCGCGCCAGATAACGCTACTCCTTCAGAAACTCCCAATTATTCGGGTGTCGAGACGCCGTTCAGTAACACCAAGGTCCATGTCGACACTAGTGTGTGTGACACAAATATGATGCCTGTTGCCTTTGTTTACCATGACGACGGAACCTCAGTTGTTGGATGCCAGGAGGACGTCGCCATGGTGGAGGTGGACCCGGGCCAGATCGATGTTTACGCCTCCACCCCGTCCTACGAGATTCACTTCCTGGGTCGGGAGCCTTCAGCGGTGATTGCGGAGGAGGGAGAGAGGGAAGGGGGGATGAGGGAGATGGTGTCTGAGCTGTTGGGGGAGGATGCAGACTCCTCCCTTTGCCACCTCTATCCCAACCCCTGGATAAAGCTGGGCCTGGAGGAGAGCTGCGGCGGCTGGGCCCAGGGGGCGCCTGAGGCCGAGCCCAGCCGGGGAGAGAGCAAGATGGGTGGCGGTGCGGAGCAGATCCCTGTCTCTGTCTCGGAGCTCCAGCCCTCGATGGCTCTCCTGGGAGCGTACCCCTACAGCACTCTGATGCCGCAGGGATCCTGTGTGTGGGACTGGCACACAGAATACAATCAGTCCGTAAGTGATCACACACCTGTCTCTTTGTGTGCCCTTCCATGTGGGACACCTGGATTGACTGAAAGTATTCAGTTTGCTGTCTTAGGCCAAAAATCAGAGAAAAGGTCCTTTTTTTTTAATGTGATACTGTGGGTTGGGCTTTGAGTGAGACTAAGTAGTTTATATAGTCTCAATTACACATTTTGATCTGAGAATTCGATTTCGGGCTGGGTGAAATTTCATTTTGCTGTTTAAAAAGAACAACACTGTCTCTCTGACATGTCAAGATGCAGTTTGATGTAGTTAGCTCTACAGGACACAGTATTGTTAGATAATTCAGTGACAGCTGCTAAAATACATCTTCCTTTACTGCCTGTTTTCAGAGTAACATGCACACACCCAAGCTCAGATTCTTATCACTTGTTAACATTTATATTCATTTCCTCCTTCCTGTTCTCTCTAAAGCACTCTGTGACACACTTGTTTCTAAAAAGTGCTCATAAATACATCTGACTTTACTTGGCACACTAGATTAATATTATGCACACTGTCCTTTCATTTCAGGAATCCCCCACGGCCCCTGGCCTTAACCCGGACGCTGAGGTATGGACCAATCACACCTTTAACTTGGATGTCCCCGGCCCTGCCTACCCACCCGCCCACCAACCATGGCTGGACGTCTCCAACGAGCTAATCAATCATGAGGGTAGGTTGGAGTTGGAGTCTTTTTGTATTGCTTGGACTCTAGGACCTGTGCAGAGAAATGAACTTGCTAGCAGCACATGGAGCAGACCTTTATTGCTTTTGCAACCTTATGAAATAGGGGCCATACAAATGATTTGCTTCATACATGCTTCCTCGCGTTTCAAACACTGCTTACAGGAATAAAATCCATAGTAGGATACTGTTACACTGTTACATATTATCAATTGATGATGTACAGTGTTATTTTGTAGTGATGTAATTTACTTTTTTGGTGAACCAACTTTCCCTCAACCTACCTTCTCTACTTCTACCTCAGTTAGTGATTTCCTACATTTCCCAGAATGCTACATTTCCCAGAACCCACAGAGAAGGGCATGAATATGTTGCTTTCAATCAAAGGTGGGCGTAAAGGTATATTTAATATAGCTAGCTAGCCAACTAGTTCATGAACACTGTGGTGTGTCTATGATCAAGTCCGCACCCCTTACTCAAAACACATGACGTCACACACAACATGTCTCTCTGCTGCATTGCATTCTGGTCTCTCTCCTGCTCCTGTGGGTGGAGAAATTGGTCTCTCTCCTCTTCTACGATGGATTTCTCCCTGTATGATTGTTGAACGTCTCTTGGTGCAAAATGGCGGCTCTACAAAGAAGCCCTCGCTCTTTGATTCTGAGGGACTGACACCAAAACCTGACGTTTACCGCTGATGTTTTACATTCTGAAACATTTTCTTATATCAAACTCCACTGTAGCAGCTGGAAACATCTGGAGGTGACGTCACCTCGTCTACGATTGGCCACGGGAATACGAAAAATACTCCACCAAACAATAAAATGGACCCAGAAATGCAAGGGTTATCGCCAGTAGCTGTTTTTTAACCGTGTTTTAGGGTGGATTTTTTTATTTAAGACTAAACACTGCTGAAAGATGAATAAATCTGCACAGTGTTATGGTTTTATAGTAAGCCTGTTGGGGTTGGTCCTTCAGGATATGTGCCAGAGTATCAGCTGGAGAACATGGTCCTGGCTGAGGCGGATCCTGGCATATTGGAGTACCAGACGCTGGCTGTGGAAGCTCCCTTTGTTAACGGGCAGCCTGAGGACCCTCCACTCACAGGTATCAGCCTATTAGTTGTTTTTTTGGCCCAAATGTTAATGAAATTGCCTGTATTTATTGGTTTCAGCACAATAGGCCTAATCTAAATTAAACGAAGACTGAATCATGACCTCTGACACTGTAAGCTTAAATATGGTAATGAGTTCCTGTGATTTCAGACGAGATCAAACAGCAACTGAGGAACATGTTGGAGTCCTGCCTGACCCGGTAGGTATTTCAAATGCAACGTCTCTCTTGCTTCTCTGGTAATAGTCATGTCACAAAATGTTTGGGTAGTGGTTGCCGGGGGTTACGAGGGACGACACTCCACCATGTTGGAAAAGTGATGACAAAAAACTAAAAATATAACATCATTGCCTCCTCTCTCCCCGACAAAACTAAGAAAATGGACATAATTTGAACCTCCTACCCCTGCACATAAGTAAAGCATTTTCTCTGCATTGTCAGGGAGGAAGAGGCTCCCTGACAAGACTTGTTTGGTTGTCACTCTTCCAACATGGTGGAGCCATACATTCCTTGACGGGAGGATTGTTCTCATCGGCTGTCTTTTGTCTGTCCGCAGGGAGAACCTGGCCAACGACCTGTACCTCGTCTCTCAGATGGACAGCGACCAGTACCTTCCCATCACCACCCTGGCCAACCTCGACCACGTCAAGAAGCTCTGCACAGACCTGGATCTCATCTCCGACATTCTGACATGTTAGTGTATATTTGTGCGTGTGTGTCTGTGCGTGTGTGTGTGTGTGTTACTGGCATTTGTGCTGAGGTGTGTATTCAGGGTTTTGACCGAGTCTGGTCTCTGTCAGGTAAAGGTGATTACATGAATGCGCCTGTATATATAGACAGTGGATGGTAATTGAATTATGCATCATTGTCTCATAATTAGATAATTGGGACGCAATCACAAAATGACATTAGGTGCTTAATGTTAAACTTCACAATATATTCAAGTTAAACCAGACGAGACAGCAGTGTACAGTCTTAATCAAATCAGACTGATCACATGAGTGAACCCATTAGCAATTGATGAGAAAATGGCATACATGTCATTATTTCATAGATACTGCATATAATGAATTTGGATGAGTCACTGTATCTTGCTGTTTTGCCAATACAAGTAGATAGTTGAGTAAGGGATCCGACACAGTCTGGTGTTCATCAAGTGAAGTCATGTGAATGCACCTGTAAAACAAGGCAATTAGTGATGGATTAGTATGCGTGTGTCATCATTTCAGTGTTAGACAAGTAAATTCATGCAGTAAGTATATATGAGTCAACCTGCTGTTAAAATATGTGCTGAGTACACAAGAGCCACTTAAATTCACAAGATACAATTAAAAGCCTTAAGCTCATAATATGCAAAGCTAACACGAACAAGAGAGCAGTAATATGTTTTATTAGTGTCAATATTGACATGTCTCAAACTAGTTTGGGTGGCTCACATGCTATAAATCACACAATCATGTTTTTGAGGGGTTTTGTCAGCTTATTATTCCTGTTTTTTAGTTTTACAATTCTTTGAACATACATGCTCAGGCCTGTTACTACATCTTGTGAATATTATATTTCAACAACAATAATAGATTAATCAGATGCTTTTCATTATCAGAAAAAAATGGATTAGCAAAAATGAACAGCAAATATATATTTTTTTTGCTTTGCCAAAATTATATTCAAGGTCCTTTTGTAAATCAATCCCAAACCTTTCCTGGGCTTACAACAGACAACCTGCAAACTCTGAAGGGTTAAACACATTATGTTCCTGTCTCCTGTCTCCTGCCTCCTGTCTCCTGCCTCCTGCCTCCTGCCTCCTGCCTCCTGTCTCCTGTCTCCTGTCTCCTGTCTCCTGCCTCCTGCCTTCTGTCTCCTGTCTCCTGTCTCCTGTCTCCTGTCTCCTGTCTCCTGTCTCCTGTCTCCTGTCTCCTGCCTCCTGTCTCCTGTCTCCTGTCTCCTGTCTCCTGCCTCCTGTCTCCTGTCTCCTGCCTCCTGCCTCCTGCCTTCCCTCTGGCCCACAGCGTTGCCGCTGGTCCAGGTGGCTCCATGTGGACAGAAGGTCCGGCCCAGGCAGAGTCGCTGCGTCGTCATCCTGCGTGAGATCCCCGCCTCCACGCCTCCCGAGGCAAGGACCTCTCACACTCCTCACACTCCTCACACTCCTCACATAACACATCACCCGCTCCTCCTCCTCCTGTCCATTAGTTGTATTTCCAGGCTCCCAGGGCAGGAAAGTCTGCAAATATTTGATTTATTAATTTGACTGTGGCTGTCCAGTTTGTCTGCTTTACTGGCCTGTTTTGACAGGAAACCAGCTATTGTTAAGATGCCATTTCTATTGTAAAAATTAGATTTGAATGGCAAAATGGTAACAGTGGCTGGTAAAATTTGAAATTCAAAAATTCAAGTGTCAAAAGACTAGATAGTACTCACTGTGATCTTCAGGACAGACAATTCTCTATTTTATTGGTGAAATAGAGACCATATCACTGACCGATTCTCTATTTTATTGGTGAAATAGAGACCATATCACTGACCGATTCCCTATTTTATTGGTGAAATAGAGACCATATCACTGATCGATTCTCTATTTTATTGGTGAAATAGAGACCATATCACTGATCGATTCTCTATTTTATTGGTGAAATAGAGACCATATCACTGACCGATTCCCTATTTTATTGGTGAAATAGAGATTTCTCGGTCCAGAAGATCATAGTGAGAGCCACCTGGAGTCTTTTGACACTTTGTCTTGCACCACAGCCAGTGAATACCAGTGAAGCTCATCCATATACACATCAGAAAATTTGAAATTCATGAGCCACTGTGACTGGTGGATGAAAGTTTCCTGCCCTGTTCGTACTGTGATACTATTTGCTGTGAAGAATAATGTTCAGCGACAATAGAGTGACATGGCCTAGCTGACTGTCAGCATGCATCACACTCAACACTGACCAAACTCTTGAAATCTGGTCAAGAAATTAAGCTTTGGAAAATGTAGGGAGTTTTGAAATGGGGAATACGTAGGAATCCTGTATTTCCTCTGTGTGTGTGTGTGTGTGTGTGTGTGTATGTGTCAGTCCCAGAGTGTGGAGTATTGTTTTTGATGCTGTGCTGCTCCTCAGGAGGTGAAGGCTCTCTTTGATGGGGAGAACTTGCCCAAGTTCCTGAGCTGCGAGTTTGTGAGGAACGATAACTGGTTCATCACCTTCGAGTCGGAAGCCGACGCACAACAGGTAAATTACAGAGACGGAGGCGGCCATGTTGTGGTCTCAATATCTGAAGTGCTTTTATTTTCTGTGACTGGTTTAGAATTATTTCTTCAAAACAGAGTACAGTTTGATAGGATAAAACAAATGATTCCTCATTTATAATCATGATTTCGAAAGAAAAATAGCATGTTTAGCAAAGGTGGGGTTCTATGCGGTACACTTAATCTGTAAATCCTGTTTGATATACACAAATTGCAACATGATGTATGGATGTTTGTAAGCGCCTAGAGTGTATGACATGGAAACAAAATGAATCAGTCAAACAGTCACACCTTACCGTCCCTGTTTGTGTGTGTGTGTGTGCTCAGGCGTACGAGTACCTGCGAGAGGAGGTGCGGACGTTTAAGGGAAAGCCGATCATGGCGAGGATAAAGGCCAAAACCATGGCGGTCACCTCCTACGCTCCCAAGAACGGCTACAGGCCGCACCAGCTGGACCCCTGCGCCAAACATTACAGCCCCTACTTCACCCCGCCTGCCTACCAGCAGCACGGCCCCGCCCAGATGCCAGCGCCGCAGCTGTACGATGTGACCAATCAGACGTGGGCTACAGCCATGACAGGATACCCGGACTCCGCTCTGGTGAGTCCTGGTCAGAGGGTAGAGGGGGGAAACAAATTTTGTAACGACACGGATGATGTAGCAGAGACCGCATGTGATGATTGGCTGGCTGGCACTATCCAGAAGTGCGTAATTGTTTGTTGCAATGGTGACAGAACACACACTCAGTTCTTCAAGCTGCTTTGACTGCAAAAAATTTGCCTGACTGTCTGTGCTGTGAAAACTGTGAACCCTGAAATAAAGTATGAATCAGCTTTTATGGCTTTTATACAACTGTTGAAAATCCATCCCGTATTTCAGCTGGACTGTGGCAAACGGCTTCGTGTTTTGTTTTTTTCTTTACCTAAGGAATCAGTCTGAGATGTTTGTTGCAACTCTCTTAGCCAGTTTCCTAAACTAAAATAAATAAAACCTTAAGTGAAATCCTTCCCAGAAAAACTGAGGATGTTTTGTGCAACCGTCCACTGGCTTTTTCTGCCCTCTGGCCATAATCTCTGGTGTATTCCACAGTTCAGTAGCTTCTCTCACTCTTTCACCAGCCAGCTAGAACATGGGAAACATGCCAGTCCACCTTTATCCTCAGTTCAGGGTCCCTTTGCTCATCCTGCGACCTCCTTGTTTGGCTTCTAGGTTACAAGCAGTGTTGTTTCCCTCTGCCCTTTTGACAGTGTCAGCAGATGGCACCGTTGATGGACGAGTTCATGAACGGCTTCCCAGCAGCTCCCAACTTCAAGCATTACAACCCACGCAGGCAGAGGTACTTGTTATTCTCACGTGTCTTTTGTCATCTAATTTTATTATGTAGTAATCAGTAACGAGTTATACTGTACACTCCTCCTTATATTTGCTGTGAAAATTATTTTGCACACTGACGTTTTGGCTATATTGCTTTCATCAGATAAGGAGTGTGCAACTAGATCTTTTTCTATAGTTTATCATTGCCAATAGTCTGCACCACTTTGGATTTTTGATATTTGAATCATTTCAATTTTGGTCATTTTGGTCTGGGTAGTTGTTGATGTAACAGTCTGCTGTGGTTATGTTAGCTGTGGTTACGTCTCGGGCTAAGTTGTGGTAACCGACCTCTGCCAGCAGAGGCTTGAGGCGGCGTGGCTCTGGAGAGCGGGGGCCGGTCCATCAGAATGACTCCTCCCACCTGCCGGAGCGCGGGCCGACGGGACGCGGCTCCGCTCCTCCCAAGCAGGGCAGGCAGCGGCTCAGAGGCAGCATGCGTCGCGAGGGCAGAGGAGGCAGGATGGAGCCCGGCAGGCCGGACTTCTCCCCCAGCTCCGACCGGGGAAGGTAATGAAACCTCAACTCTCCTTCTTCACCCAAGACTCCTACGCAGCTCTGGGAAGTCTGGGAAGCCTGGGAAGTTACTTTTATTATTCCCAGGTTCAGAAAGGTTAGGGACTTGCACAAAAAGCCTCAAGTGTGGACAAATATGTAGCTGTTCAGTCCTGAGACACACCCAACTACACTGCTGCACATATGGTGATAGCTGCTGTAAAGGATTAGTGTACATAATATTGCTGACCGACACTGACCAAAATCTAAATCCTGTCAAGAAATGAAAGTGTAAAAGATGAAACTGTTGCTGCTGTGTTGTTGCAGCAGTGAAGGTAATATGAATCAGCAGGGGAAAAGAAAATGTAATATAACCACACAAAAAGAATATAAGATAGGCAATAAAACAATAGAAACAATAAAAACGATTGAATAGAATATAGACAATTGTGAGGTTAAACATATGCAAGTGTTGTAACTTCAACACTTGGACTGGAGAGTGGGCGGTATGGGAAACAGTATGGATTTACTTACATTGTTGTTACTAACAGACTTACTTAAATATGGATTAATGGGTATGAAATATATGCAGCTTATAGAAATATGAGTAAATATAAGTAGATATATGTGTGTGTATATATAAATAATAGGTATAAACAGGTTTGCTAGATTATAAACCTATTGCTATATGAATAAATATGTATAAATATAAGTGTGTATAAACACACTGAACAGGAAAAGTGACTTGAAGTGCTTAAAAGCAACACTTTCATTTGTTAATGCACTTTAACCTGGAGGGATTTCATTAACCGACAGCCTCCCCTGCCCCCTGGTGTGTATTCACTGCGGCCATTCAGGCGTTTTTCCAGCTCTCTTAGTCAATAATTGCACACAGACAAAATGTCTTGAAAAATGAATCCAAGAGCACAGAAATAATAATGGCATCCTGATCCATCCAGTTCGCTTGGCTAATGTGTTTAGAAGTAGGATTTTCAGACTAATGGAAGGTAAACTGAAAACCACAGTGACATATGCAGGTGAAATATCATTTTAATTCAACCGGCTCCAACATGATGGAGCAGCTTTTATTGATCCCCGAGGGGAAACTGGGGCATTACAGCAGCGAAAAATAAAGGCGTAGGCTGGAGAACAGAGAGTGGAAAAGACAATAAAAAAGTTTAAATGGAAATAAGATGCGATTAAAGATAGAGCATCTCCATAAAGTTAATACAGTCTTTCGCCAGTCATCTTTTTTTTCTGAAAATGTAATTAACTTTTGTTCAGAACGGTGCTTTTTGACGATCACCGGCTGGAGGTCGCGGTTTACTCACATTTTTATTTCCCACTACATCGCTGCTGATGGCCGTCGGTATATTGAGAGACCGGCAGACCTGAAGATGTTCACAGTCCAGCAGCAGACGCTGAGACTGATCCAGTTCACAACATGCAGTGATCCATGTTCACACCTGCTGGTCAGGGTGGGAATTAAAGAGAGGCTGATCTTTGGTAGGACCTTGGGTTGTGTAGCTTCCTCCATGATAAAACCCCAAAATCAGTGATTCTCTGTTATCTGTTGCTCCGGAATTGTGTTTTTTTTCTCTCTCTCCATTCACTGCCACTGTCTGGAGAAACAAGTCTCAAAATCACACCTCTAGCACACACACGAATGTGAACAAAGCAGATTCTGACAATATGTAAAAATAAACTAGTCCTGTGACAGAATTGTGGCAGAACTGTGTTTAAGTGAATCTCTTTCTTTATGTTCATTAAACTTTTCAGTGTAACACCGAAACCCGGTGGGAGGAAACTTATTCCAATGGAACGAAGAAAATAATGCGTTTACCTGTAATTGTAAATAGGCGAATAAAGTGAGGACAGGACTCTATTTTGGAAGATTCTACCAATATATAAAAAATGAGTCTCTCAAGTGTTTTTTCGTTCAACATCACTTTAAATACCAGCCACCAGCCAAATGCTCCTGTTGCTCTCTGAGCACAGTAGTAGTAAAATGGTGAAAGTGACTGGTGGATATTGGGATTTTCTAGCCACTGTGGCTGGTTGAGTAAATCTACTCTACCAGCCACTATGTTGGGTAACCAGCCATGGGCGGGACGTCCTGTTCCACTCTTCAGAACCTTGTTGGATGGTAATTTTGCTTTCTTTCCTCTGAAGGAGAGGCAGCTTCGACCAGAGGAGGAGAGAGGACAGATGGTCGGGTGACAGACCTGCTGGAAACAACCGGGTAAGTAGCCAGTGTGTGTGTGTGTGTTTTTAATATTTCCTCTGATTAAACTATCCATTGACTGTACGTGTGTGTGTGTGTGTGTGTGTGTGTGTGTGTGTGTGTGTGTGTAGAAGGCGTCAACCCAGTCGCCTTCTCGTCGACCGTCTTCTCCCAGTCTTGAGCTGGGGCTGACCAGCTTCCCCCCGCTTCCCCCGGCAAACGCTGCCATAGCAACGGTACCTGCAGCAGACGGCAACAACAAGGTAACCAAGACTCTCTCTCTCTGACACACACACACACACACAAAGACACACGCACACACTTTAGATGTAAAAATGTGATGTGTGTGATGATCTGAAACGTTCCCAATAAAAAGGTAACCAAGTGACACACTCACTCTTTCAGTTAGTCCCCTAGTCTCTCTCTCTCACGCACACATGCGCGCACACACACACACACACACACACACACTTACACATCATTGATCTGAAACATGTTCAACAAGGTAACCACGTTTCGCTCTCTTTCACACACTAACCCACTCATTTACACAGTCACACACACACACGATTAAGGTGTGTGTGGGGGGGGAAATACGACTGTGTAACACCTTGACGTTGGTCACACACACACACACACACACACACACACACTCAGCGTTGATGGCTCAAATGGCTTGTCTTCGTCTCAGGCTCCAGTCAAACACAGCAGTCCCTGCAGACCAGCACCGGTGACGTCACAAGACCCTCAGCCAATCGAAACCTCGACTGAGAAGACGACCTCCGGCGTCTCAACGGAGGCTCCGCAGCAGTGAGTAAACCTGGAACACCAGCTGTGTGTTGATGTTCATGCTGTTGATGTTGATGTTTATTTAAATGAAAATGTTGCGTGTTATTACTGTAATGTTTTAGTCCAGCTCCGGTTAGCTCCAGTCCAGAGCGATGTGTACAACCCTAGATCACAAACATTACAAGCAACCAATAATGAGGTCAAAGGTCAGAGCCACAGTATCATGACAACAGATGTAATGAAATATTCCTGTGCCTGTAGAATGATCATGTAAGATAGAGAAGTGCTAGT
This sequence comes from Centroberyx gerrardi, assembly GCF_048128805.1. Lineage (NCBI taxonomy): Eukaryota > Metazoa > Chordata > Actinopteri > Beryciformes > Berycidae > Centroberyx > Centroberyx gerrardi. The sequence continues at coordinate 2,855,084 of NC_136018.1, read as the reverse complement.
AATGAAATATGAGATGAGGAAAGAAATGGTAGAAATGTCTTTTTTTTTTTAACCTCAAAACTGGCCATTATAAGAGCGAGTAAAGGAGGACGCGATGGGAGATGGGGAACTGATTCGGGGGAGAGGAGGGCTGGAAGTCTTTCTTGTAAAAGTAGGGAGTTTCCACCTTTCCATTTGTCCAGCCTTGCATGCTTTCATCTACCCATCCGTCCCAAATGAATAGATATATAATTCTCACACTAGAAAATCCATTTCGGTGGCTGAACACTCAGGCTGAAGAGCTTTTTTTACGGTACGAAGCCCTCTTTGCGAGTGGATAGAGGGAATAATAAACATGAGATAATAGAGAGTGTGATGGTGTTCTGGACTTGGTTAGCAGAATCTGAACCAGAAGCTTTTCATTTTGCAAAGTACAATAAATGTACAGGAGTTGGTGACATTGTGGGGGGGGGCAGATCGACATGTCATGTGGTAACATAAGTACATTCTGACGCTGGCAACAGGAACTCACATTCAGTGCAAGAGGACAGTGCAACAGATACAATGGACACTATTAATGAAGGCTTTCAGGCGACTTAACACACCCTCTGGCAGCCTGGCAGCAGAGGAGAACTGATGGTGCTGCTCAACGTACGACCTGGCCGTCTGAATAGAGCTGAACAGGCGTGGCTCATTTCTGTGCTGTTTTTAACTGGGAACTGAACTGATTTGTGCAGTAGCTAACGTATCTATTTACAAGCTAGCGTTAGCATGTTCACATTAACATCAGTGTGTTTGCTGGCTAGTTAGCTAGCTAACAGTTTGTTCAGGTTAACTGAGCTGACTCTTCTCAAGCTACAACTCAGAGTGTTTTGGAGTAGAGACTAGGGCTAAAGACAAGACAGTTTACTGTGTCACAGTAACCAAATCCACCTTATCACACTATTCACTTTTACTGAGAACGTTACTGAATGGATCTACAGCCACACCACAACAAGCTGACTCAGCTGCTCTCTGCTTCTAGCTGCTTGCTACAGATTTAGACATTAATTGCACACAGCCGATTCTCTGGTTGACCAGCCGTGGGTTGATAGGAGAAGCCTCTACACATATCGCTCTACATGCATATCTTCATCATTCTGTCATCAGCTGTATGTTCTGTTTGTTCTGTCTGTCTCCTACAGGAATGTGAAGGAGAGCATGGAGACGGCCAGCGAGGCCAAACCTGCCTCAGCCGCCGCCGCCAAACCAGCTCCGCTCCCGCAGGAAAACGGACCAGTCACGGTGAGACGGCTCGTCAACATTACATCAACCGCTTTGTGTTGTTGAATTGTCTCTCGTGTTTTTATATCAGAACCTCATCGGCATGTTTTTAGATATCCCGTCCAACAATGTCATCATAGGTTTTTAGGCATTTGGCAGCCGCTCTTATCCAATAAGTACAACAGTAGAGTAAGTTTTAAGTCTTGGATCACCAACATTACAAGCAGCCAGTAGTAAGGAGCAGAAGAGTCAGAGCCACAGTGTGTTGACAGTAAATCCTCAGTGATCTTGTAAGAGGAGAAGAGCTGGGGAAGGGAATAAAAGCGGAGGAGAGGCAGAAAGGGTTTTTTGTGCTTGAAGACGGGAGCACACTGGAGCAGGTAGAGGAGTGTCCTGCTTGATATGCAGCCATTAATGTGTATGAGAGAGGCAGGGTGTGTGACACTGACCCCGCCCTGCTGCGCTCTCTGATTGGCCAGGAGTCCAAGAAGCCGAGCTACGCCGAGATCTGCCAGAGAGCGCAGGCCAATGAGACGCTGCCGCCCGCCGCCGGCCCCGCCTCCTCGGGGGCAGAGCCCGTCCCGGCCTATCCGGCGCAGGCGTCCGACCCAGCCCTGTTGCCACGGTGACCAGATGGGGTGGAGAAGAACACACCTCCCCCCCCCCTCCTCACACACACACACACACACACACACACACACACACAAACACTTGTACCCTCGTTCCATTGTAACTGTCTAGCTCAGGATCGGCTTCACTGGAGTCGGGTTTCGGGGGTTTAGTGGGTTTGGGAAGAGTCGGGGTCAAATCTGACATAAACATGGCAGCCTGAATGTATTGATATGTACACCTCAGTTTTAGGTATCGTGGTAGGGGGGTGAGGCGAGGGGTGAGGCGTGGGGGGTGGGGGTGGGTTTTGTTTTTGCTGGCCTCGCCCGTTGTGGGCGGCGTTCCAGACGACCCGCGCCTCAGTCAGACGACCTTTTGCTGTGATGTAACCAGGGTTCCCATACAAGTCTGGGAGTGCATAAAAACACTTATGGAAAATGTATGGACTTTGGTAGTTTCCCGGTCTGTGATGGGGTGCAGTCAGCAGAGGCGAGCGTCGGTCATACTGAATACCAACCATAATATTTGAATCAACATGTTTAAGTCGAGAAAAACAATTGAATTTTGAAGTTGAATCGGAATATATATTGATGACTTACTGAAGTGTGAATGGAGGGAGAATGTGACTGCTGGTTGGTTTTGGACCGGATGGGATGGGGTGGGGTGGGGGGGGGGGGAAGGGAGGGGAGGGCGGGGGGGGGAGGGAGGGGTGGGGGTCGGGGGCAGCTAACCACTAAAGATTTCCGAAGCCAACTCTTCGGTTTCGGAGGACTTAGGAAAGACTTGGTTTTTATTTCTAGGTTTGTAGTTTAGGACGGTTTACCGAGAGCCAGGTTCCATTTTGTTCTTTTTTTTTTTTTGTCTTCTGTTTTTTCGCTGACGGCACTGGCCTTTCTTTTCCCTCCTGTTTGTGTGTGTTGGATGTTTCTCGCTGTACAGAACGTTCCGCCATGATTCTGAACTGTACCTGAGGTGTTTCTCTTTTTTTTTTTTTTTTTTCCCTTCGTGGGTTTTTAGCACATCTGTGTTATTGCTTGGCGTTCAGGTCTTCAGGTCTGCTGCGGGCACATGTGACGCTCCGCCACTTTTCGGGCGTTAGTGAGTCCGCCGCGCACATCTGGAGCCCAGGAATTAGCCAGCGCCCGGTGTGTATTGATGAGTATTGGGAGGGTCTGACCTCGGTATTGATTTGATTAGATCTAGTCCGGGAATTTATTTGGACTTGGAACGAGACGAGGCAGAAAACACCCCCCTTTGAAAAGCACTGTATATCGGCCCGTTATCTCTGCATGACTGTCTTTTTTTATTTTCATTTTAGAATTTAATTTATTTGATGTTTTTTTTATGTTAGATCAGAGTGCCTCTTGTGTGTTAAGGCTTTAGTGAGTTTATTATCATTATCATTTTGTTTGAGAGGAGATGGCTGTACCTGTGTTTGGGTTTAAGAGTACAAACATTTTTAGAAGGAAGAAGTCCAGCTGAGTCCGGCTGAGTCCAGCTGAGTCCAGCTCCGCTGCGAGGACCCTGAGCGTCTCCGCGTGGCGTCTCCGCGTGGCGTCTCCTGTCTCCGTCGCCTCAGCGGAGTTTGGGCGCGGCTGGGCTCGTTCCAGCACATCTCTGGGTGGGCGGGGTCGTTTCTGACTGTTCCACCAGAAACAACTTGAACTTTGAATTGAGAGCTTGAATTTGATTGGGACTGAGTTCAATATTCTTTTGTTTAAAATAGAGAGATTAGGCCTAAGTTTTTAAATGTAAAGCAGTTTGTCACGGAGAAAGAGAGCAGGCACATGTTGCGGCAAATGTTATTTTTTTTCTGTACAGATGTAAATAATACTGAATAAATATTAAAGAAGTGCCTTTGAAGTTGAATATGTGTGTTTAACTGTGGTGGTTCTTTATGTTTATGCAGCAGGAACTTTTGTTGCGTTCATGTGCCGCCGGGAAAGTCCGACATCCAGGACTTCCAAGTCGGCTGATAAACAGTGTTGTGTTCATGTGCTGTTTTGTCGGAAAATCAAACCTGGAAAACAAAAGATAAACAAACACAGACGTCCTGCAGCTAAAGAAGCTAATTTGAGGAACTTCATCCAATCAAATGTTGGGTTACTCTGAGTAACTTCAAACTTGCAATAAAGGTGCATGGGTATGTGTTTTCTTACTGTTGACTCACAAAACTTTTATTTTTTGGCCTTGTTGAGAAGGTTAAAGGTCACCATTGCATCATAACTTGGAAAGTCAGGTAGCAAAATTTTCCGACTTAATTATCAGACTTAATGTGAAATTTCCAAGTAGGAAAGTCATTTTTCCCACATATCCGACAGCGCATGAACACACAATTTGAACCAAACAAACTGAACCTTTACTGGTCAGCTGTGGTAAACAGGGAGCCTCTTGTTTGTTCCTGTTTTTATTAATATATAGGAATGTGTGCTGCTTTGAAGACAACTGTACTGTTCAGACAGGACAGGTTTTGGGAACCCTTATAAAAGGCATGAGGCCCTTTAAGACGTTCTGTACTGTGGTTTTGAGTATTTTGGTTCTGCTGATGGTTCCTGTCTGTCTCTGCTGCCTGTTCCACATCAACATCGAACCAGAACCACCGCACAGAAAGCCCTGTCAGGTGGTACTGCTATAATACAGTATAATATATAATATATATATTTATAAATCCTGGACTAGATGAGTCCATGTACAGATGACAGTCATGTGTTGGTTGTGGTGCCTTCACTTAACCAGCAGATGGCAGTTTGATCACATCATAACACTCATTACTCCGTCATGAACACTTGTTTACGATGATGATTTGAATCCTGGAGGGCTGCAGACCTAATGAATGAAAAACACTAATGAAGTGCAGAGTGTTGATGCTCACTGGTGTGTGACACCACATGAGGCGTGTTCAGTGAAACTGGACCCATCTAAAGACTGCTAGACCTTTGACTTTCATCACTTTATTTACTGTAGGTTTAGTTTTGGGGATTAGTTTATTTGCACATTTAAATAATAAAAAAAAAAAGACAAGAAACAAATTATGCGGGTGAGAAAAAAATGTGGATTATAACAAAACCAAAAAGTGAAATTTGCAAAGAAACCAGATGATATCAAAACAACAGAGAGAATGGTGCAAAAAAAAAAAAATGCATAAATAGCAAAGGAATTAAAGTAATATGAATGTAATTATATGAATATAATAATGAAACTGGACCCTTTTAATGGCTGCTAGACCTTTAACTTTTATCAAATTCTATTTACTGTATAGGCTTAGTTTGGGGTTTAGTTTACTTACACATATAAAAGATAATACAATTTAAAAAGAATAAACACAAATAATGCGGGGTGTGACAAAAAAATGGGGATTATAAAAACAAAGTGAAATTAGCAAAGAAATATCAAAACAAAAACAACAGAATGCATAAATGACAAAGGGAATAAAATAATTTGAGTGTGTGTGTCACTAATATTCTTACAGGGCATTACATATAGTTCATGGTTTTCCTGTGATATTTGTATTTGTAGTATTCTTCTATGATGTATTATAGGGTTACTGTAGTGTGTTTTTGTAAAAGTTGTCTTGTTGCCTGAACAGAAGGTGCTAAAAGCATAAAAGCACAGGATGGTCAACTTGTTCCTTTTCAGCCTCGTTTACTAGATTTATTATTGGAAGAAGCAGAGAAAAAGGTATTAATCAACCATAAGGTTACAGTCATGATAATACATTTGTATATTATAAAAATGTATGGCTTTGGAGTGAAAGGGGTGCGAGTGACCTTTATAGCAGAGCAAAAACAAAACTTGAAATGATTGCATTTTTTAAATTCCAAACATAACTTAAGGAAACACTCAGATTAAGATTCAGATAATTGATATTCTGTAAAATGCTATTAAATGCAGTTACGCCCTTTTTGCAGCAAATTTAATCCAGGGTTTTCACTTGAGTCTTTTGGATTTTCCCCTTCATTTTAATTCTGTTTATGTTCCTGTCGCCATCAGATAGAGCTGAACAAGAGCTTTACAATGATATTTAACAATAATTTCAGGCTGAAATGTCACTTATGCCCCTTTCACACCAAGAGGGCTGCTGTTCTGACCTCTGACCTCTGACCCTGCGGAAGGGAAAAACAAAAAGAAAGAATAAAAACAACCTTCAAGTCATATCTAACCAAATCGTTTCTTATGGGGTTGCTTAGGATGAAATCTAAACATATGGGGTCTAATGTGGATTTATTTGGGGGTTTCTGATATGAAACCCTAAAGTTCCTGCATCTGATATCATTTGCCACCAAAACTTTGAAACTTCTTTATATTGACTAAACGGGAAATGTGACAGGAAGTTTTCTTTCAGCTCTGTCCTCCAAATACATTTCTACCAATGTTTACCTGATCTTCACACTCTATTATAATGATTAAAAAAAATCACATGACTTGAACTCTAGTCTCAGTTTTAATAGCTTGAGACTTGATGCATGAAGAGAAGACTTGAGACTTGACTTGACTTGGGTTCTGGTGACTTGGGACTTGACTCTGACTTGTACTTTGATGACTTGAAAAGGTTTCTAAAGTCTTGACTTGAGATCTTGTGTTTGTGTAAATGACTTCGATTGAAAGTGATGAGATTTGTTCCAGCGGACGACTGAATTTAAATTCTGTTTTCTGAATTTGTATGGAATGATTGAATTTATTGAAGTTGAAACTGATTCTAGAAATCAAACTCATGATGCTCTTACCAAGTTTTTATCCTATTAAAACCATATTGCATTGAAAAGTCCTAGATATTTAGTTTTCTTTAAGATATTAAATTGATACTGGACTCTTGATTTGTTCTGACATGACTTGCTGTTCTACATTTAGACTTGAGACTTGACTAATGTTGTATTTTAATCTAGTTTAATTAAAGTGGATTGATTGCAGTACAGTAGGTGTGGTTTTTAGCGGCGCCCCCTGCCGGCCCTGGGTGGAACTGTCCCCCCCCCCCCCCCCCCCCCCCCCCCTCCCCTCCCTCCTCCGTAGCGTCACGTGACATCAGCGGCAGGAGCTGCAAACGGCGCTGGCTGGGGCTGCGCGAGCCTCATCATCATCACCACCACCGCCACCGACACCGCAACGGCAGCAGCACAGAGAGCCGACCGACCGAGCAGCCCCCCTGGTCTTCACCGATTTCCGCAGCCGGGGCCATGGCGGGCCCCCGTTAAACCGACACCCAGATTTATCCTCTTTGTTCTCCCTCGACGCCTCGTAGCCCGCGCGCCTCCGCCGAGGAGGGGCCGCCGAGAAGCTCTCCGTTTCCGAGCGGAGGAGGAGGAGGAGGAGGAGGAGGGGAGGCAGCAGCAGCAGCGGCAGTTGAACCGGGAGGTGTTTTCTACGGTACAAACCGAATGGCGGACCGTGAGGCGTCGCCGATACCGTTGGAGGTGCGAGCCCGGCTGGCGGAGCTGGAGCTCGAGCTGTCAGAGGGTAAGACATGTTTTTTTTTAAAGAGCGCAAGCCTCCTTCCCCCCCTCCTTCCTCCGTTATCCCGTTATCTCATCACCGCCGCCACCATCATCATCATCATCGTCCACACCGGGAGGGTAGACTACCTACTAACGGAATCTAATCGTTCGTTCCCGCGGCCCCCCTCCTCTCTCTCCCCTCTGAAGCCCCCCCCCGCTCCTCCCATCCAGATGTTTGTGAGGCAGCACCGGCCTGGCCAGCCCTCTGCAGCCGGGAGAGGATGAGCGGAGAGCGGGAACCCACTGCGGGATTCTGCCGCTGCTCTTTGTCTCCGCGGCGGTGTCGTAAAAACAGCCGCCCGGCCGGGCCGCCCGTTCGGGTCTCAAAACCCCGTTATTTGACCTTGAGATGTTGACACAATCACGGAGCCTACCTGTGTGTACGTGTGTGTGTGTGTGTATGAGTGTGTACGCGCGCGTGTGTGTGTGTGGTCGGGTTTAATAATAGCATTGCGATGCAACGCCGCGTGACAGGAGCACGGAGCGGTTGTTTGGCTTTTGATGTCCGTGATCTCAGGCTTCTGGCTCAGTGTTTTTGGCCTGCAGAGCAGCTGAGGATGAGCAGGATGCATGGGGATATTTTTTTTTTTACCCCCCCCCCTCCTCCATACACACACACACACACACACACACACACTCTCTCTCTCTCTCTCTCTCTCTCTCTCTCTCTCTCTCTCTAGGCCACTGAATCTCAATCACAGCTATCCACCCTGTCCTTATAGAAAAAGCGATATTTTAACACAAATGATCTCAGATGCAATGTGGCATTTCTGCCTTATATAATGGGGATGGCATATTTTATTCATACAGGCTTGGAAAGGCCTACATTGTGTGAGAAGCCTAGATACACACTGGATGTAAGCCACCTTGTTGCCCATAATATGAATATGTGTGTGTGTGTGTGTGTGTGTGTCAGAGAGAGAGAGAGACAGATTTGTGTGTTTGCTCTGTGTGTCACACCAGACCCGAGCGAGTTAGACCGATGTGTTGGTTTGCTGATATCGGCCTTTCAGTCAGAATGGGATATCGGTCGGTCAGTGATGAAGATTTGAATTTACTCCACAGCTTCAGCTTCAGTCTGTGAAACCTGCAGTGAGACCTGCAGCCTCTCCCTGCCTCAAAGAGCCGCTAACACACCGAAAGATTTCATCAGTCTGGGCTTCAGTGGAGAGTTTTAGTGTCCCATGATGGTCTGAATGCTGCTTCAGAGGCTTTTCCACCCTGACAGCAATCAATTCTAGGGGAAAACACAGAGAAATGGTTTTTTTTTGGCATGAAAATAGTCAAATTTAAACTCAGAATATAACCATTCCGCAGCTTAAGTGCAAAAATATCAGTATCAGCCTTTCGAAAACCCATAACGGTCAAACCCTACGCCAAACCAGCCACCGTTTCCTTCGGATCAGCCTGTATTTTTCTCTCTGCAGTGACACACACACACACACAGAGGCGACACACACACACACACACACACACACACACACACCAAAGTGAAAGTGTGGCAGCTGCAGGCCTATTGGAGCTCCTAATCCAGCCGAGAGTGTTTATCAGAGCAGAACCTGCTGCTGGCAGATGTTATTAATGATGGAGACGGTGGGAGGAAGTGGAAACGTCACGGAGAAACGTCAGGCGACATCAAACACTCCACACACCCAGGTGTGTGTGTGTGTGTGTGTGTGTGTGTGTGTGTGATAGGGCTGACAGGGTTATTGGTGGATCACAGCGGAGGAAGCCTGACAGGCCCTCTGATAGTGTGATGGACGTGTGTCAGTGTGGACAGTGTGTGTGTGTGTGTGTGTATGTGTGTGTATGTGTGTGTGTGTGTGTGTGTGTGTGTGTCTGTCACTAGCGCTCATGGAAACAGAGTGAGAACGTGTCTGTCTTGTTTTTTCGTTTCTGCGTCTGTCACTTTCGCTTGTAGAACTGGAGGGAGAGCATGAGTGCAAGGCTTTGTGTGTGTGTGTGTGTGTGTGTGTGTGTGTGTGAGTGTGTGTGTGTGTGTGTGGTCGTTACACAGTGAGGACACAGTGTGCAGCAGATGATGAGTGTGTGCAGGCTCGCTTTAAGGCCCGGCTGTGTTAATGGCTGGCGTCCGTTCAGAGAGGCTCAACTCGAAATGAGGAGGAAAAACAAATTGTGATTCGTCTCAATTTTAAGTTTTTTTTTTTTTCATATTCATTAGAGGAAGTTTAAAGCATTTGATGAGTTGAGATGTGCACTAGATGAAAAAAAAATAGACTTTGTCCTGCTGCCGTGAAAGTAAAAAAAAATGGAGGATTAATGACATTTTAAAGTAACGAAAGACCTTTGCTGAGTGATGAACCTCAGACAACAATTTCTTTCAAATTTAATATGTAGCGTCGTGGATTGAAACCTTTTCTCTATCTATCCAGTTTTATTATCTATAACTATTTTTCATTTCTGAGAAGATAAACTCGCGCTCTACCTGCTTATTAGATAAACTCAGCAATCAGTGGATGTGTGGAGGATCAGCCTCCGCCCGCCGCCGCCTCGCTCGCATCATCTCTCCCTCGTTACCGTGACCTCTAGGCTTCAAGGCTCAGATCTCAAGCTGTTTAGGTGTCGCTCTCATTCGAAGTGACTCACAGTGAGCGAGCAGGTAGGAGCGGGACGGGCCCGACGGCTGCCAGACTCCAGCTTTGATTACCAGACCCCAGAATAACAGTTAAAGTACGACCTGACTATGGGCTTTGGCATGCTGGAGAGCCTTTTGGTGCGTTTGATGATCCTTTGCCTGAATTTTTCCATGTTGTCACCAGTCACACGCCACCCAACTCCCCCCCCAAAAAAAAATCAGCTGATCTAGGATTGTCTGAGGTTTGAGGTTCTGAGGTTCAAGCTGTTAAATATTAAACTTTTGACCAGGAGGAACAAAGAGAAACTGATTTGAAGAGAGGGAATGTCCACTCATGCATATTTCATCCACAAAGTGCAAACCGACGGCACAGTTTTCCTTCACTGCTAAATATTTAAAATCATGTAACAACTTCTTTTTTTTTTTTTCATATTTTGCGATGCAGTTGAATATTGACCTCCGAGAATCAAAGTGCTGTTTACCCTTCAGATATTCTGCAGCTTCTTGGGATTTGGAAATTGCGTTGGTCAGTACTGTGATTTCTATGTTTTGTCCCATTGACTGCAGTCCTGGTTTGTGTGTGTGTGTGTGTGTGTGTGTGTGTGTGTGTGCATACAGGCGCAAATGTGCATCTCTGTCCTCGATGCATTCCAAAACATGGCGGCCTTGTTTTGCTGCATCTGTAATTCCTCACACTGCAGACTAATGACAGGTCATATCATCTAGTTTGAGTCTGGAAATCTTATTTTTCTTAAAGCAAGTCAGCCAATGGGGTGAGACGACTGCACTTGTTTCCAGTCAAGCTCAACTTTTCTTTTTAAAAGGGCATTAATTAGCCTGTGGGGTGGAAACCTTGTATCTCCAAAATGTCACCTTCTCTTTAGCGTGATGACGATGCAGTTTGACTCGATCCGCTGGGTTTGGAAAAGGGTTTCAGAAGAATTTCCTCAACCCGCAGAGCAGCATGTGACGAGGTTTTCACACGACCGCAGACAGAGTCCAGAATTAACTCTTTGCCTCAACATACATTTTTCACAGAAATATGTCACCTACTCGTTTTCAATGCTATTTCATGTAGAGAATCAGGCACTGTGTGTTAATTAAAAACTTATTTACAAATGTTAGTAGCGCTTGGCTCTTGGCAGGTGGTCATTTTGGACCCTGACCACAGTGCTGTCACCTTTATAAAGCTCTATCTGCGACCAGTAGGAACTGACCCCCCACCCCCCCGACCCCTCCCGTCCCACTGAGCTACGGTGGCCTGTAATTGACACATACAGTAAAGTCACATTTTCACAACTACAGCAGCGCAGTAAGCAGCGAATCAGAGCAGAGATCCAACAGAAACAAGGTGATATATCATGCTGAATACTGGAATAATAAAACTGCTTTGTCATGTGCTGTTCTGGCTTGAAAATGGCAGCAGGTGGGGGGGGGGGGGGCACCTGGCAGCGTAATCGTTGAGTCACAGGTATTGATCAACAAACCTATCAATTAGGGCTGAACGAAACTGACCAAAAATCTAATTGCGATTATTTGACAGAATATTGCAATTGCGATTTTTCTTGTCGTACATTTTTTTGAACTTTAAAACTGTTTAAAGAAAAGTGATTTTGTATATAAAAAAAAAATAGATGTGAGTGTGCAGAATTGACTGAGTTTGAGTCTGATGAAAGGTTTTGATTCATGGACCAAAGATCACCTGCAGCTCACAAATCCAGTTTGGACCGAACTCTCTCTGAAGAAATTAACTGCAGCCTCTGAGATTTGGAAATTGCAGAAGTTCATATATATATATATTCGTTAATATATTTTTTTCTAATTAATTGTTCAGCTCTACTATCAACCCCCTGCAGATATATTATGGTCATATTGTATGGGCAGTAAAAACCAGACTTATTGCCCCTCTGCCAATTTTCTTGAATCAAGAGACTCCATCTTGAAACAGAAAACCTGTAAAGTCCTAAATAAACCAGATCCAGCTCGGTGTGTGCCTCTACATGCTGGACGTGACACTTGGCTGCCACTGCCACTGTGCACCGTATGCTTGTGTGTGTGTGTGTGTGTGTGTGTGTGTGTGTGTGTGTGCCCCCTGGCTCGGCTCTGGACTCGTGCGTTGCGGAGCCAGTGGACACTCGGCCGTCCACACGAGTCCCTGCATGTGAGTGTGACAGCCCAAGGTCCCAGAGCATGACGCATGCTTCAGCCCTGTGTGTGTGTGAGTGTGTGTGTGTGTGAGTGTGTGTGTGTGTCTTTGCCTATGCCTTCTGGAGGTAGATTTGGTTACCATGGTGGCTTTGTGGGTGGACTGGCTGTTTATGATCATGTGATAAGAGAGAGAGAGAGAGAGAGGGAGAGAGAGATCAAATAAAACAGGATGTTAAGGAAAAAGAAAGCGGAGGAGAATCCAGCGGGGAAACGAGAGAGAGAACAACAAATGGTGTAAGATGAAAAAGAGAGAGGGAGGGAGGGATGGGGGGATGGAAACCGACTTTAGATGCATCAATAGATAGATAGATAGATAGAATGAAGCGCTCACAAGGTGCTTGATCCACGGTGAACGATTAGGATGAAGTGGGTAATAATCAATTGGTGCTTTGTATTGTGTGATTTTAGGACCCAAAAGCAGAACACACCAGGCAGAGAGGCAGGGGTAAAAGTTCAAGGGTCTTTACTGAGCCGAAAAACCAAAGTCCAAATCCACGTCAGAACCAGATAATCCAAACAATCCAGGCAACAGTACAGAAACAGTGAGCTGAGGCAGAGTCCAGCAGGCAGGCAAAAAGGTCATAACAAGTTACAGGCTACAGAAAACCAGGAAGCAGGCCGGAACGACACACAGGACCGGAAAAGACTGACTGACAACATCATCTAGCTAACGATAAGTTGGAGACAGGTGTGCTTTGATGGGCTGGCAGACGATTGGCTGGTAGATGATGATGATGCAGAGGAGGCGGAGTCAAGGTGGGACAGGTAAACCAATCATTGGAGCTGAAGCAGGAAACACACAGAGCAGAAAACAAGACAAACACAACATGAACTGAATATGCATAATGAGAAAATCAATGGACCTCGGCTGGATTCCTGACAGTGATTAAGTGTTTGTGAAGTGTGTGTGTGTGCTTGTGTTTCGACTGACAGTTTATGGGATCTTCACACACACACACACGCACACACAGAAGGGATTTTGTGCATTGGCATTTCAAAACAGCTCTTTCCTCTTTAAAGGAACCTTAAAGAGGAAGCAAGAGCATTTCTGGTTCCATGGAGTTTGATATGAGAAAATGTTTCAGGATGTAAAACCTCAGCGGTAAACGTCAGGTTTTGGTGTCAGTCCCTCAGAATCAAAGAGCGAGGGCTTCTTTCTAGAGCCGCCATTTTGCACCGAGAGACGTTCAACAATCATACAGGGAGAAATCCATCGTAGAAGAGGAGAGAGACCAGTTTCTCCACCACAGGAGCAGGAGAGAGACCAGAATGCAATGCAGCAGAGAGACAGGTTGGGGTTTGAGTAAAGGGGGCGTGGGGCATTATGGGAAATGTAGGAAATCACTAAGTGAAGTGGCAGTAGACGAGGCAGGCTGAGGGAAAGCGGGTGAAACAAAACAGTAAGTTACAACAGTTGAATGAGGAGAAAGTCAGCCGGTCAGGTGTTCATGCTCCTGCTCAGTCGGCCACACTGTGTCTTCACTGTCAGGCCGGTCGGACAGTTTTTCGTGGCGTTCGCTCCGGCCGCTCCGTCCCGCCGGCTGCTCCGTCCCGCTGGACGCTCCGTCCTGCTCTGTCCCGCTGGACGCTCCGTCCCGCTCCGTCCCGCTCCGTCCCGCTCCGTCCCGCTCCATCCCGCTCCGTCCCGCTCCGTCCCGCCGGACGCTCCATCCCGCTCCGTCCCGCTCCGTCCCGCTCCGTCCCGCCGGCCGCTCCGTCCCACCGGCCGCTCCGTCCCGCTCCGTCCCGCAGGCCGCTCCATCCTGCCGGCCGCTCCATCCCGCCGGCCGCTCCGTCCCGCTCCGTCCCGCCGGCCGCTCCGTCCCGCCGCCCGGGAAAACTCCAGTCTGCAGTCGGACGCTATTGATTCACTCTCAGCTGTGTGCAGTGTGTCAGAGAGGAGAGGGAGGAGAGGAGATGGAGGAGAGGGAGGAGAGGAGAGGGGAGGAGGGAGGGGAGGAGAGGAGAGACAGGGAGGAGAGGAGAGGAGAGGAGATGGAGGAGAGGAGTGAGAGAGGGAGGAGAGGAGAGACAGGGAGGAGAGGAGAGGAGATGGAGGAGGGAGGAGAGGAGAGACAGGGAGGAGAGGAGAGGAGATGGAGGAGGGAGGAGAGGAGAGGAGAGAGAGGGAGGAGAGGAGAGGAGAGGAGAGAGGAGAGGAGAGACAAGGAGGAGAGGAGAGGAGATGGAGGAGGGAGGAGAGGAGAGGAGAGAGAGGGAGGAGAGGAGAGACAGGGAGGAGAGGAGAGGAGATGGAGGAGGGAGGAGAGGAGAGGAGAGAGGGAGGAGAGGAGAGGAGATGGAGGAGGGAGGAGAGGAGAGGAGAGGAGATGGAGGAGGGAGGAGAGGAGAGGAGAGAGAGGGAGGAGAGGAGAGGAGATGGAGGAGGGAGGAGAGGAGAGAGAGGGAGGAGAGGAGAGACAGGGAGGAGAGGAGAGAGAGGAGAGGGAAGAGAGGAGGGAGAGGGAGAGAGAAGGAGAGGAGTGGAGAGGCAAGAGAGGGAGGAAAGTAATTAGGCTGCCAATACAGGCTGGTATGCCACACACACACACACACCTACACACACACACACACACACACAGATACACACATATGCCTCACCCTGGTAGGTATCATTAGCCCACTTCTCACATCTGACGCTGAAAATCCAAGATGGCCGACCCGGCCTTCTCCAGGAGAATGGTTGCTAGGCAACTCCCTCCCTGCTCTGCTGCGCTGCGAGTGGAAGATGGCGTCTCCCCACGGACCGTGCGTGTGTGTGGTGTGTGTGTGTATGTGTGTGGTGTGTGTGTGTGTGTGTGTGTGTGTGACAGAGAGAGAGAGAAGAACCAGGAATGCTGTCATGCTGCGGTTGATCTGCGGAAAGGCCTCACTGAGATAACACACACTCATACACTCTCTCTCTCACACACACACACACACACACACACACACACACACACACACACACACACACACACACCAAATATTCTGGAGCAGCACAGATGAGCAGATTGGACCCAGATGTTCTGGCCATTCTCCATGGTCAGATTGTGAAATACATACTCTTCTGTTTTTCACTTTCACTGTCTGTCTTTTAAGATCGATCTATCTATCTATCTATCTATCTATCTATCTATCTATCTATCTATCTATCTATCTATTTATTTGTCTATCTATCTATCTATCTATTTGTCTATCTATCTATCTATCTATCTGTCTATCACCCACTGTAAGTGTGGGTGGGTTCTGCTTGGTGAAAACATGGATATCTGACACTCTTCCACTCACAACAGCTTCCTTTCTTTTCTTTTCTTTTCTTTCTCTGTTTTTCAGCCACGTTTCATTCAGTCTGTTCCTGTGTTTCTGTGTGAGACCCTCCCCCCTCCCAGGCCGCTCAGCTTTACAGTCGATCTGTTTTCAACTGTTTTCATCCACTTTTTTTGTGTTTACACCCGGGCTGCACGTTATTGATGAACAATCATTTTGCATTTTTTTTTGTTGCCTTTAAAAATGTTTGGAAAAACTGGTAGGGGGCCAGAAAATGAGACGGTGACAGTTTGAATTTGCTCAGTTTGAATAATATTAAAGATTTTGCAGGCCAGGGATTCGTCACACCACAACAACATTTAGTTTAGGAAGCTGACTGAAACACCTTTCTCTCCAAGGACTGACTCTTCTGGAAATTGGATCTTGAACTTGCAACAGCCAATAGTGAGATATTCGTCAATATTGTTTCGATAAACTGTGCATCTCTACTTTGTTCGTAGCATAGATGCACAACTGCATCCCTGTCCTCAAACTGTTGCTTTCCAGAACAGAGTAAAATAGTCGAGTCAATCTTTTGGTGTTAAATCCATGGCAGAAATGTCCTTTTTAACAAGTCAGTTCAGGTCATATTCAGCCTTAAACTCTGTCAAGTATGAAAAAATCATCAGTGAGGTCAGATAATTTCACTTATTTCCAATGCAGTTTCACTTGTTGCAGTGACAACATCTTGAAATATTGCAGATCACTCCACTAGCATCAAGAAACTTCTTCAAACAAGCTGATTTATATTGGAATAAAGTGAAAGTATCTCACCGCGTGGGTAGATTTTTTCATTTCTTATAGAAGAAATATGTTTTTATGACACAGTACTAGATGAAATGACTTGCTATGATGGACATTTCTCAGCTGACTTTCTACAAAACTTATTATCACACCATCAAGTGCCTGAGTTTCTTTTTTTTGTGTGTTTTTTTTTGCACTATTCTTTCCTGAATTAGTTTCTCCACTGGATGTGATTTAGTGTCCTGGTGCTCAGTCACATGTCACACCAGGATCAATAATTAGCGAAGTGACGCCAGGCAGTTCAACAGCGTTTAATGGGGACAAACGAGGAGATATTAGCCCATATTAGCCCCGCTGCGAGCTCCCTGGGGTGATGTGATTGACGGGTGGGGGAGGGTGGGGTGGGGGGGATCAGTGGTCGCCTAGGCAGCCAAACCCCCCTCAGCGATCTTAATGAGCTTCTCCATAACTGTCCCTCCACTCTGACCTCAGTCTCTGTCTGTCCATCCTCTGCTCTGCACTGCTTTCACTGCAAAGACCGTCCATCTTTACCAGTCAGGTAGTCTCATGAAACACGGGGTGACATCATTCCACTTGCTCCCAGTGGAGTTGGAGTCTATCTAAGTTACACAACAGTGATCCAACCTACATGTATATCCAGTTCATAAATCCTGGGAAAAACCCTCTGCTGCACAGGAAGTGATGCGATCCACGTGTCCCGGTTTGTTTGTAATGAACAGAAGAAGAAGAAGAAGAGCTGGGTCGTTAGCATGAGCAGCGATAGCCGCCATGGCTGAACAGACAAAGAAAAGAAGAAACTCAAACTGCAGCAACAGAAAACCCAAGCTCCGCCCCCACACTGTTTGATTGACAGGTGATCTGTGGGAAGTGCAGTGCAGAAACACCACAGCGACGAGCGGATTATAAAGACAGTTATTCAAACAAATTGATTTGAATGGGAAACAAGTGAAATTATCTCACCTCATTTGCAGATTTTTTCCCCCTTGTTTTAAGAAAAGCGAGATTTTTGGATTCAAATGCCTTGTTCAGATGGGTGTTTTCTGCAGAATCTGTTCACCAAGTTCAGTAAATATGCAGCAGTTTGTCCCGGGACAAGTCAGCAGCTCAGGTAGAGGCAGTGACTCATGGCTCAGATGGGACAAGACATGCAATAGACAGTAGAGTATAGGTATCACTCTGCAAACAAGCCTTCATCATTCACACAAACATTCAGCATGCAATCTGCCTCTCCTCCTCCCTCTGTCTTCACTCCACATGCTACCTCTCTCTCTCTCTGTCTCTCTCTCTGTTTCTCTCTCTCTGTCTCTCTCTCTGTCTCTCTCTCTCTGTTTGTCTCTCTGTCTCTCTCTCTCTCTGTCTCTTTCTGTCTCTTTCTGTCTCTCACTGTCTCTCTCTGACTGTCTCTGTCTCTCTCTCTGCCTCTCTCTCTCTCTCTCCCCCCTCTCTCTCTCTCACTGTCTCGCTCTGTCTCTCTCTCTGTCTGTCTGTCTCTCTCTCTGTCTCTCTCTCTCTCTCTCTCTCTCTCTCTCTCTCTCTCTCTTAGCTATGTTTCCATCCAACTGTCAAGTGTATTTTAAGAAAAATCACTGCGATGCGAAAGATAAAATGCGAATTATGTGCATTTCCATCAGCTGGGTTGAAGCAAATAAATGAATAAAACACACCCTTAATTGATCAGTATTGGCCAAGTATCAGCTAATATTGGTCATATTTCATGCTTTTTATTCAAAGACAAAATGCACTTGGTTATATTGTAATGCACCAACTATTGTCCATACAACCCCGATGGAGACTTGTACCTCGAAAAATTGATAATCTGCACAACTGAAAAATGTTTTCTAGGTGCTGGCAAGTGCAGGAAAACTGATGCAAAGTATTGATTCTTGCTGATCACCAAGTCTCTAGAAAAGTTTCCTTCATTTTACATGAGATAAAAAGTTTGGCTAAATGCATCATTCGCTCCTAAACTTTTTATCTCATGTAAAAATAAAGGAACCTTTTCTAGAGACTTCACTGCAAAAACTGACAAACTTGAGTTATTTTATCTTGTATCCAGACTTATCAAGCTTATTTTAGGTTTAAGCTTATCTTATTTTCAACAAATTTGACTTTTTTCCAGGAGAATGTAACTTGTTTCAGGACATTTTCTTGGTAAAAGTGAAATTGTCTTGGAGAAAGTTTCTTGTTTCAAGATTTTTTTCATTGTTTTATGATGATTTCTTGAAAGAAGTCATATTGACATGAATCAAGTGAAATTTACTGAAACCAGCAGATTATCTGCCAGTGCAGTGAGAGAATTTGACTAAAAATATCACAAAATAAGATGATAATGTCTGGAAACAAGATAAAATCACGGGGCAGCTTGTCATGTTTTGCAGTGTTGGTGTGCAGCAAGAATCAATACTTTGCAACACAGACTTCTACATATTAGAAACAACAGAAATGATGTTCTAATGAACCAGCAAATGGTCAAACAACTACTACAGTCTCCCTATACAGTCTGTGGTGGACAGATGTTTTACATGTCAGAGTGTCCAAAGCCACTTTTGAACACAATGAAACTGAACAAATTGCCAAGCCAACATTATTTATTGGACAAATGCATTTCCAAAGCTCCATGCAACACCACTTTGCAAAAAAACATCAGTTTATTGGTGAAGCTTTCGGTACAAGACAGCGTTGTTGCATGGAGCTTTTGTTCTGACATTTTGAGATTTTTCCCTCTATTGCACCCGCACTAAATGTTTTTTGGTGTGCAGATTCTCCTTGTTTCTTATGGTACAGTATAGTACCAGAAGGTATGTGCCTCATGCAAATGAGCCGCCGGGAAACAACCGTCAAACAAAAAAACTTTAACTCTTCAAGCAAGTGCAAAAAAACCCGTTTTGCGCTTTTACTATTTTATTGAATAGTTTACCTAATCCAATATATCATAATTCGCGCAAAAAAAAAATGCTTGGATGGATGGAAACCAAACAGCCATCACTCACTCTCTCACTCACTCACTCACTCACTCTCTATCTACCTCTCTCTCTCTCCCTCTCTCTCTCTCTCTCTTCGCAGGGGACATCACTCAGAAGGGTTATGAGAAGAAGAGGTCCAAGCTGATCAGGGCCTATGTTCCACATGCTGGAGGTAACCTAGCAACCTCTGACCCCGCCCCCCTCCCCTCCCCTCCCCTCCCCTCCCTCTCCCTCCCTCCCCCCTCCTCCTCCTCAACTAAAATATTCCCATACCACTACTACACTATCGACCCGGTCTCATGACAAATACAGTTGCAGATGATACTGTACTCTACTCTATTGATCCAGTCTCCGACCGCCACCATTAGTGGATGTAGGTTAAGAGTCCCCGGAGCTCAGCGTGGGCCTGCTGCTCCGTCTGGACCGCTGCCCCCCCCCCGCCCCCCCCCTCCGCCCCCCCGGCCCAACACACATCAGCTGGGCTCTGTATTCATGAACAGGGATTACAGTAGGCCTGGTTATGGGACATGGGATGCTAAGGGAGGTCGTGATTCTGTCAGAAAGTATCAGATCTAAGTGTGTGGGCAATACAATTATCATATTATTATTATTTTCATTATGATTTACATTTTGTTTTATTTTGAAGCTGTTATTATTATTATTTCATTTTTGGAGGACAGAAAAATCATTTTCTTACCAGATCAAATCATTTCCATATTTTTCCCCTTCTTTTGTGGCACTGTATCTATCGTTTTTGTGAAACGTGTGTGTGTGTGTGTGTGTGTGTGTGTGTGTAGGTATGGAGGGGCCCATGTCTCACCGGGCCCCCCTCGGCCCTCCTGCTGCTGCCCGGTTCCACCGGCGGCGAACCTCCGGCACAAGAGACGAGCGCTACAGATCAGGTACTGAAGCTCCAAGTTCAACCTGCACCAAACCACACTGTCATGGTGGAGAGACCTGCAAAAGATCCTACAGTACAAAGAAAATGGCCGTCCCCATTATTCAATAATATTACTACAATGATGTTTCTTTTGATTGATTGATTGATTGACTTTATTCGATAAATTAAAATACAATATACAAATGTACATACAGTACTAAAATTCATCAGGATATCGCAAAAAAGTCACATGACTTATTTCCATTGCGGTCCTGAGGTTTAGGCTAGGAGGCAGGCAGGAAAAGGGAGTGACATGTATATGCTACTAATATCCCATTTTTACACTAAAACACCTAATAAAAACATCAATATTATACAATTATGAAAATAATAAAAAAACACACAAGTTCAGAAACCAGTCTGAACTGTCCTGTAAACTGTGTCCTGGAACTGTACTTTTCCTACTAGCTAGCAAGGCTAATAAACTAGCAAGACAACAACTAGGCAAACATAAACCAATAGTACTGGCTAGTGTTAACTGAGCTAACTAATGTTGCACTTAACTGAATGTTTCCTCCACATGCTTGTGATGCAGTGCAGAGACAAAATTGTACTCAAAATGGTACACAGAAGCTACATAACAGTTAACACCAATAAATTAAGGTCTGCATGGAGTTTTGACATTACATTAACATTAGGAATAGCAGAGTTGATTCAAGCAGATTTGAGTTTTAGTTCTACAAACATTTCTTGGAGGCAGAGTGGATCAGTGTAATGTTGAAAATGTCGAAACGGAGCAAAGAGACGTGTCACTCCCTCACGTTTTGTGAAAATCCAACCAGCACCGTCTGAGATATTGTGCGTGACGTACAGACAAGTAAACACAAGTTGTGGTGTCGCCTTTGGGCCAATCACTGCAATTATAAAAAAGCCAGAATGGACCAATGAGATATATCATTTTCCAAAGTTTCGTCAAAATCTGATCAGAGATATTGTGTGTGATGGACAGACGAATAAAATACAGCCAAAAATCTAGTCATACTAAGTTATCTAGGTTAGTTAGTTAGCTAGCTGACCTTCAAGTTCAAACTAGCCATACTAGCTTATAGCTATCTAGGTAAGCTAGTTAGCTAGCTGCTGACCTTTAACATCATGACTGCTATGGTTATGAATGAATGAAAAAAAGTTACTGCAGTTCATATTTTTGATTTATATTTGAGCAGCATTCCTTCTTTGCCATTCAAGTTTGCCAGCTAGCTTACGCTCTGAAAAACTTTGTTTCTTTGGCTCCGTCCATTGAGGTTAATTCTGCCTCCAAGTAATGTTTATGTAACTAAATCTTTCTAATCTGCTTGAATCAACGTGTCCTGCCCAAAAACAAAGCCAAAATAAGTAAAACAATGAACATAGCCTAGGAAAATATCTCTCTTAGCCTGTCTTTACACTCCCTGCCACTGAAAACAACCGTCTGCACTGTAGCAGGTCTGCAGGAGTCAGAGTGTGTTGTGTGGACAGGTGCATTAGGGCTGGATGTGTGTGTGTGTGTGTGTGTGTGTGTGTGTGTGTGTGTGTGTGTGTGTGTCATCTTCCTCATCGTATCGTCTCTCTGTCCCAGACGTCCACACCGAGGCGGTGCAGGCGGTGCTGGCGCGGCACGTGGAGCGGAAGGTGGCGGTGCCCATGCCTTCCAAGAGACGCTCGCTGGTGGTGCAAACCTCCATGGATGCTTACACACCTCCAGGTGAGACACACACACACACACACCTGAGACTACACACTGCAGCTATAGTGTCCAGCTAATCTGCTGTTGAGTCTAGAAATCGCTTAAAACGAGTGAAAATTTTTGATAATTCGGTGATAAATCCACTTGTTTCTGGTACAAATCAACTTGTTCCAACATTTTTTTCTTCTTTTCTTGAATTAAGTGATCTGTGGTATTATGATACTACAAGATACTGATACTTTTTTTCAACAAAATTCAGAAAACAAGTGAAACTGCATTGGAAACAAGAAGTGAAATTATCTCATTCCATTGGCAGATTTTTCACTTGCTTTGAAGAGAATAAGATTTTAAGACTCAATACTAGATTATATAACCTGCTAAGATGCATTTTTGAAGTGCAAGAACCACACACACACACACACACGCGCACACACACACACACACACACACGCACACATCGCATTTGTATTTACATTTTAGGCATTTCAGCAGATGCTCTTATCCAGAGAAACTTAAGAGTGAATACAACATTAGAGTACGCTTAAATTCTCAGACCACCGACATTCCCAGCCAGTTTGAGTCAGAAGGTCAAAGGTCAAATCCACAGCGCCTTGATTAAGACATGAAGCAAAAATATTCCTGTGACTCTAGAATAGCTCTGAAGTGCTAGGGAAGGAAAAGAGAGCTAGGGAGAGAGGAAGGAATGATTTTTTTACTTCACACATTTAACACACACACACACACACACACACACACACACACACAGTGGTTATCTCAATTGAATTCTGTTGCACTAAGCCCAAATATTGACCCCACACAGCCGCCCTGTGCCCAGACAGGATTATGTTGTAATGCTTGTGTCAGTGGTTCTCAGCTGTTTTGGTACTGACTGACTCATTTCACCCAAAATTGCAAACATGCAAACATTTCTGAGGCATGGCAAACTATTGATAGCTTTAAAATGCCACAGAAAGCCTTTTTAATGTTGCAGTCACACAGGAGGGCCAGTAAATACTTAGCGCAGTAGCTTTACCTGGGAGGAAAAAGACTTGATTATGAACAGTTTTTATGTGTTTTGTGCACTCTGTGACCACAAGAGCTCTGCTGAAACAGGATGATTAAGTAAACCATGACCTCGACCTTTACCTGTGAGCTCATGGGGTTGAACGTGATAAACGTAAATATAATAAGTTGGGTTTTGATTGAATTTTAATGAAGTGTAATTAATTAATTTGCTCACCATTTGAGCACATTTTTAAGCAAACCTGACATCACCCCCCAGAGTGAGAGAGAGTAGTCGTAATGTAACTTACTGTTTGATTTTAATGCTCTGACAACACTCTGGATAGTCTGAAGGTCACTGAGCCAGGAAGGGAAAGAGCTGAGTGACCAGTTAGCTTTGTTAGGTTGTGGTTATGTTAAGGTTAGGTTGTGGTTATGTTAAGGTTAGGTTGTGATTATGTTAAGGTTAGGTTGTGGTTATGTTAAGGTTAGGTTGTGATTATGTTAAGGTTAGGTTGTGATTAGGTTAGGTTGTGATTATGTTAAGGTTAGGTTGTGATTATGTTAAGGTAGCTACTGACCCTCACTAGGCCTATTTAGGGCTTTCAGATGATGTAACGCACCCTCTGGCGGCCATATTGGAGGTCCTCAGCTCTTGGGCAACAATTGCTATGAAAAGTTGATTCTAAATGTACAACTTGTCCGTCTCAACAGAATTGAACACACATGGTTAATTTATGTGCTGTTGACTGCGACCTGATCATTTTGCAAATGACAAATCTGATCGATTTTGTTTTTTAGTTAATGTCAGCTTGTTAGCTAGCTAACCATAGCATCTGGTCAGCTAACCATCACTGTCTTGTTGTTAACACATCTGATTAGCACACTAGCTAACGTAGCTAGTAGCAGCTAGCGTTAGCATGTTCACATTAACATCAGTGTGTTTGCCGGCTAGTTAGCTAGCTAACAGTTTGTTCAGGTTAACTGAGCTGACTCTTCTCAAGCTACAACTCAGAGTGCTTTGGAGTAGAGACTAGGGCTAAAGACAAGACAGTTTACTGTGTCACAGTAACCAAATCCACCTTATCACACTATTCACTTTTATAACTTTACTGAATTGACTTCCACCCACACTTGATATCTCTTTCTTGTCCAGTCGTTATCAATTTAGTCATTATTTGTGCACAGCTAATTTACCAAAGTCTCTATATGGATATGATATGTTATGTTAATTTTGTATGAAAGTTTTCTGTTCTGTTAACATATAATGATAGCTACTGAACCTCACTATGCCTAAATGTTGAGTTAATGTTGTGATAATGTTGTATGAAGGTTCTCTGTTAACATAATGGCGGTTGCTGCCCCTCACTAGGCCTGTCCCCCCTGTGCTCAGACTCGTCGTCGGGCTCAGACGAGGAGGCGGGGCCGGGCGACGACATGTCGGGCATGGAGCACTGGATGAGCCGCCCCGCCCAGTTAGGCCCCGCCCACCTGGGCTCCACCTCCTCCTCGTCCTCGTCCACGCAGAGCGGAGGCAGCGGCAACGCCGGGCGGCTGGCCGACTCGCTGGCGCACACGCACATCACACACTCGCACCTGGCTCACACACACCTGGCGCACACACACCTGGGCCAGCACCACCAGCAGAGCCACCTGTCACAGTCACACCATGGTAAGATACTGTTGGTTCTCACTTGGTTGGTTGGAGTGTGTGTGTGTGTGTGTGTGTGTGTGTGTGAGAGAGAGAGAGAGAGAGAGAGAGAGAGAGAGAGAGAGACAGAAGAGAGAGAAGTGTGTGTTTTATCCTGTTAAATTTGCATCTGTTAGTCTAAAGGCTTCTGAAATGATCTGGGACTCGAAATATTTTACTTTTATATGCTTACACAACAATAACATTAGTGTTTTAATGTTTAAATGAATGTGAGTCCTTGGAGGAGAGACTAAATTTAAATATTTAACAACTGTGAGTATACAGTAAATGAATATATTTGGAAGGTGTGTAGGTTTTTATCATGCATGTTACACACCAGACTCTTGCAGTATACATGTATGGCCTTCTGTAGACCCACTAATGTGAATACCAGCACATTTTTGCACATCATGTATACTGGACATTTTCATATAGTGTTTTTCATTATCTCTATATCTCCAAATTTCTCCCTTATCTTCCCTATTCCTCTCATTTGTTGCATATATATTGTCATTTTTTATAATTTTCTCTTATTTCATTCTGCACATATTTCACATTTTTTTCCCCAGTAAATTCTATTCCTACTGCGTCTATTTTGCACAGCGTCTCGATGCTGTAATCCATACTTTAATACTTTGCATTCATCATTCATACATTTCTACTTAACCTGTTCTAACATTGTCACTGTCAGTTTTGTTTACATCACTTTTGCTCTATTGTGAATTATATACTATATTTCTTTGCTGTATTCTTTTATTATTTACTGCTGCGATGCGATGGCCCATTTTCTCCCTACAGGGTTTATTAAAGTTTCATCTTATCTTTAGCTGTGTTCATCTGTGTGTGAACCTACATGTATATCTGTATAGTATGAGATAAGTGTGATAAGTATATCTGTGTGCTCGCAGGTATCGGCCACCTGTCTCTGAAGAGGAAGGGCGCTCTGAGCGTAGCGGAGAACGGAGGATCTCTCCGGCGATCCTGCGAGTTTGGATCCGACATGCTGTGGCCGCCGCCCCTGGAGTCAGACGGTAGGCTCCGCCCACAAACACCCGGCTAGAGCTGGCTGTCGAAAAACGTTTAAAGGCCTTA
>NC_136018.1:2819537-2824537 GCF_048128805.1 Centroberyx gerrardi | reverse complement strand
TAAGATCAAGCCCTGCCCAGACTCTGAATAGCTATAGACTACTTTTCACACAAGTATGAGTATCACTTGAAACTCAGTAGACCTTTTAGTGACTTTTTAGTGATAATTTGAGTACCAAATAAAGTGTGACAAGTGATTTTTACCAGTTTGATGAAGCTGCATGGCGCCCAGCTATAGAGTGAGGTGTCTCGTCTCCGGTTGCCCGGGTCGATTTTGGCTCTTGAAAAAAAGAAGAAGACAAAAAAAAGGACAAAATGTGAAGAAGGTTTTGGGTTTGTGCGCTGGCCACTGACAATATAATTTCCCTCCTCGTCTCCAGTCCAGCAGCCGGACCCCAAGCAGCCGCGGCCGGAGGGGGCGGAGATGATGCCGGTGCGGGGCGAGGCGCTGGGCGTCGTCACCAACTGGCCCCCCTCCCTGGAGGCGGCGCTGCAGCGCTGGGGAACCATCTCCCCTAAAGCCCCCTGCCTCACCAGCCTGGACACCGCCGGGAAGCCCCTCTACGTGCTCACATACGGTACACACACACACACACACACACACACACACACACACACACACAGTTTACTTTACCTTTCAAAACCAAGCTTACAAAAAACTAGAATTAAAAACACAGAAACACATATAACAGAGACAAAAACAGACACCAGACACAAATTTAAGACAACTTAACAGCACAAATAACAGCTTCAAGAGCCAGTAAAAGGACATAAAAATAAGTCTTAAGTTTAAGTTTATTAAGTAGTCACATGGCAGCTGACAAGTCGTCTGAATCACATAAGTTAAATTAAAACATTGTGAGATAAAAATACTTTTCAGCACATAGCCAGGTAAAAAAAACGGCACCAAATTATGAGCAAGTATATACAGTATATGTACACATATATACACACATATTCATATATATACACACCTATATGTATACTAGTAATAACAAATGACGTTGAGTTCATTATTTCGCTTATTTTATTTTTATTTCGCAGCAGTAAAACACACAAGTTGAAGTGTTTTGGTGATCTATGAATTGAATCTTTTTCTACTGTTGTTCTACTCGCTCACTGTAAGTTGCTCTGAATAAAAGTGACCACTAAATGCCTGAAATGTAAATGAAAAATATAATTTTTTTTTTTTTTTTTTCTTACAAGATACAAAAGAAACTCCAAGGGGCTTCTAGAAAAAACACACTCCCATAATGCAGACACACACACACACACACACACACACTCATGTTACCTGCTCACACTCACATATGCACATCCACCACATGAATACACCCATGAATATCATTTGTGTGGTGATCTGATGCTTTGTATGCATACACACACACACACACACACACACACGTTTAAATCAGGGTTAGACTATTATGAGTTTTTAAAGGCCGAAGCTGTTTGATATTTTGTGCCAATACTGAATATCTTTAAATTTGACACTAAAACTCTCCACTGAAACCCAAATTCTTTTAGTGTCAGCTGCTCTTTAATCCATCAGTTCAATGGTAGAGAAACTCTGGGCTACATTACTGCCTTTAAATGGAGAATTAATTTACTACAAACATTATAGAACAATCAAATGAAAACATAAAATGTGCAAAGAAAGGAAATGATCTCTTCAGGTTTCCCAGACTGTTCTTCTGTAGCTGGAACCTCCATCACATGATCAGAGATGGACGATACTGACCGGCCGATATTCAATATTTAGTAAAAGGCCAATATCGACCCAATATATCAGTCTAACCCTACATTACCTTGCTGTATTTTTTTTGAATCAAGGTTTTTGTCTTTCTTTTTATTAAAGATTTTCACAGTATACAAAGTACAAACAGTACCAAACCCCTGAGCCCGCCCATACCACCCACCCCTCAGACCCGCACCAATGAAATAAAGCTAGTCATATTCCAAAATTATAGAAAAAAAAATAAAAAATTGAGAGTAAAAAGTACTACGGGGTTACATTCTCGGCTTCCATATTTTCCACAAATGTCAGGAAGGGCTGCCAAATTGTATAGAATCTCAGTACGGACCCTTGGAGAGAATATCTTATCCTCTCTAGTTTGAGATATTGCATAACCTCTTTGATCAGTATTAGTCGCCTGGCTAACAGAGTGCAAAAGACCAGCATGTTGCACTTATAATTATTTAGTTGGAGGTGCAACACCAAATAATGCA
This sequence comes from Centroberyx gerrardi, assembly GCF_048128805.1. NCBI lineage: Eukaryota > Metazoa > Chordata > Actinopteri > Beryciformes > Berycidae > Centroberyx > Centroberyx gerrardi. The sequence continues at coordinate 2,822,369 of NC_136018.1, read as the reverse complement.
GTATAAGGGGAGTGGTCTATTGGCTCCTCTAGACTTTCGAGAAGGTATCAAAAATAGATTCCCAGAAATGATGTAGTCCTGGACACGTCCAAAACATATGTAATAAACTTGCAGGAGCTTCTTTGCACCGATCACATGTAGGATCCAAATCTGGTCTAATTCTAGACAGTCTAACTTTACACCAATGAAGTCGATGTACCACCTTGAATTGTACAACAGCATGCCGTTGACAGATGGATGATGAGTGAATTCTTCGAATAATTTTCTGCCAGATTTCCTCTTCCCACCCGTTCTTAAGATAGTCTAAAGTTGTCAGATTGTGTAGATTGAGAAGCTCATATATCCTACCTATAATCTGCTCGAGGTCTGTCCTGAGTTTGAAAATAGAGTCTAACAGGGATGTGACCTTGCTATATTTCTGAGGATATTCCATTAAATTACACTTACTCCCTAAGCCTTAACACTGATCCAAACCCTTGAATGTCGTCACTTTGGAGGATTTTCTCCAACTGTCTATCCTTGTGAGGACATTTGATCCTCACAACAGAAGTGCAAGAACACACACACACACACACACACATACTCATATCCTGTAGGTACAAGAACTCTCTCTCTCACACACACTCACACACTCACACACTCTCATCCTGTGTCCCGCTCCCTGTAGGGAAGCTGTGGTCTCGCAGCATCAAGCTTGCGTACAACATCCTCCACAAACTGGGCAGCAAGCAGGAGCCCATGGTGCGACCGGGGGACCGGGTGAGTCACACGCTCTTTTTTTGGTTATTTGTCTTTGTGCTCATTTTGCTGCAGCGGTGTTGTTAATTTGTTTGTGGGGAGTCCAATATGTTTTGTGGATTTCGGCGAGTTGGCCTTGATGGAATCGGCGATGCGAGACTTCGCTTTATTAAAACTGATTGCTAGTTGGTACAGTATGTTGTTTTTGTTCCTTTTTACTTTACAATTTGTAAGTTTGTGAAGAAAAATGCAATACAAAATTGCTATACAGATGTAGTCATTATTATAATTATTATTATTAAACCTCTTGCTCCGTGTTTTCGTCTCCTCCTCTCCTCCATTCATCACCATTATACTGGAACAGCAGAATACATCTCAGCTTGTTTTGGAGTTTGTTGCCACAGAAAATATCAAGTGGCACCATATTTTTCCATGTGCAATGTTGCACTTGAATACATTTTTTAAAAGTACAACTACAATTCAGTTCAGAAATAGAATAGATAGAAATCTTCCTAACCGTAAGCTCCGCCCAGCTGGAATAAAAGGGACGGGTGTGGACAGAAGTGAGCATTTCTGAATCTGTTGCCCCGGCTGCTGTCTCCACTCCTCCTCCAGGTGGCGCTGGTGTTTCCCAACAACGACCCGGTGGCCTTCATGGTGGCTTTCTACGGCTGTCTGCTGGCCGAGGTGGTGCCTGTTCCCATAGAGGTGCCTCTGACCCGCAAGGTATGAAATCCACCGGAGCTACTGAACAGTTAATCGAAAAAATATCGAAATCGCAATATGAACTTCTGCAATTTTGAATGCAGTTTGGAGTTTGGTCCAAACTGGATTTCTGAGCGAGGTGTTTTAGAGCTGCAGGTAATCTTTGGTCCATGAATCAAGTACAATATTGGAGAAAATCTTTCATCACACTCAAACTCAATAAATCGAAATCTACATGTACAGCCAGAGATCCAGGGACACAACAGCTCTAAGTTTCTCCCTCACCGGAGCTTTAGCTCAGCTGGTTCTAATCTTGCCGTTTGCAAATTGGCCTTTTCTCTATTCGATTCCTCCGAGCCAAATAGGTCGCAGCTTATCACAAATTCCGTGCTTGTTTACATTGAAAAAGCGTCACCCTGTAGCAACGTGTCAACGCCTGACGGTGCCGCGCAGCGAATCAAGCGCACCCCGTCTCCTATCTTCAGCCACAGCTGCAGCCCATCAGCTCCTCAGTCCCTTTCCTTTAGGTTTCAGAGGAGAAACACTCTCCACCCCGACACATTCAGCAACTTCTTCTTCTTCTTCTTCTTCTAACTTTGCGCGTGCCTTGAATCAATTACAAAGACTATGGCAGGTGATGTCACTGGTTAGCTCTTCCTCTCTGGTTGGAGGTGAAATCAGCTTGGTTGGAGTGAAAACCTGCAGACTCTCTCCCTCTCTCACACAGTTGCTTATCCCTGCTGCACCATAACCATAGTAGGGCCAGTGAGGACTCAGAGTGGAGTTAAACCTCTCCTGCTGCAGATACAGCAGCAGCCAGTGTTGAACCCCTTCCCCCCATCCTGCATCCGTACTGCAGGAGTTTCCACAGAAATCCTCTTACAGCTGGAGAAACAGTGCAGCAGCAGCAGTGCAGCAAGCATGAAAAAAGACTTCTACACCTGTGTTGTTTATTTGCACTGAATGAGTGTTTGTTGAAGTGGATGGACGGCCACAGTATGCTTCAATTAGGGAACACATACTAACTATAAACTATGGGGTTTTCCCTCAATAGTTTTATGATTTCCCTCAGTATGATACTAGCACCTTATAAGCCTGATCAAAGCAGACTAAAAGCCCAGTTCATGTGCAACAGCTTCCTTACTGACTGCTATAAGCGCTAATTAGGAGACTATTGAGGGAAAACCCAAAGTTATTGGGGTATATTTGTAGTTTAGTTTAGTTTAGTTTTAGTTTATTAAATGTATTTGTCAGGGACCATGTGCAAAAGAGAACACTGATCTCAGAAAAGAGAAAAAATGCTTTGCACCAGATTATAGCTATTTGCTAATTTCCATCTGCAGTCCCAGAAAACAATAGTGCAGAATAAGGTGCTAATAAGTGGTTTGT
>NC_136018.1:2802037-2807037 GCF_048128805.1 Centroberyx gerrardi | reverse complement strand
ATCGTCGCCACGGCGCTGGCGGTGGAGCCCATGAAGTTCGTCTACAGGGGCAGGTGAGTGCGGCGGGACGGGTTCCAGCTCCAGAGTGGCGCTTGGTATGAGGCGGAGCGGCGGCGGCACCTAGTGGTTAGAGAGAGCGTCCCGTAACCCAAATACCACAGGTTTGATTCCTGCAGCGGCCGTGAGTCCCGTCACCGTGTCCTTGTCCCTATACTTACCTATTTATTCCCTGCAAGTCGCCCTGTAAGTGTCAGCCAAATGCCACTTGAGGGAACATTTTCGAGTCAAACTGAGAGTCAAATTAATAGTTTTCAGCATCGTTCCCAGCGACAGCGGTTGAAAACGAGCCAGATGTCCAATCCTGGCACATTCACTGTCATGTTGATTCATGAGCGGTACGCCTGCAGATAATAAATCCAATAAAGTAGAGCAACGAGCGGATGAATCCAGAAACAGTAATAGACTGAAGTTTAATTGCGAACGCGGCCACCGAGGGGGAAATTCATCATTTACCTGACAGCATCTGATGTGGCATTCTGCTGCTATTTAGGGTAAGAGCTTCTGTAGGAACCTGGCCCAGACTGTGGAGGGGAGAGCGGGGCGGTTGTTGTGGTTTTCAAGTCGATGCATCCGTGTGGTTTCACTAAATTTTGGCGCATGACTCCTGCAGAGGGATAAACTGTCAATTCTGCCGTCCCAGGACCACCCAGCTAACGAGAGAAGATCCCTATTGAGGTGAAACGGATCAGGCATGCTTATTGATTATAGGAAGCATTTTCAGTGCAGCCTGATGAAATGTAAAGCAACATCCGGTTTAGTTTTAAGAAGTGGAATGAATGAATGCGTCAGACGTAACGCGCCTGCAGGTTCTTTCATTCCAGCAGAGAGAAATGCATCCAACACAGTGAATGTGATTCATCCTTCATCAAACCTTTTTTATTAGATTCCAGTTGCTCTGCCCCTCCCACCCCCACCCCCACCCCTCCCACACACACACACACACACACACACACACACACACACACACACACCCTCCACCCTCCACCCTCCACCCCCACTTCCTATGACGCTCCCAACTACATAAAGCCACAGGACCGGAGGGAATCCCTTTCTTAAATTGCAGTTTCGGAGCTTCTGACTCATCGCTACACCGCCTAACATTTTGCTGCCGCTCTTTTGTCTTCACAATGCTGATTGCTGTCAAGTCAAATTTATTTCTAAAGCGCTTTTAAACCCCAAAAAAAAGGTTCGTCACAAAGTGCTGTCAAGTGAACAAAGGAAGCGAAAAACAGCCTAAAAAAAGAGAGAAAAGAGAGGAAACAAGAAGTTACAGGCACATCGCAAGTTTTAGATATGGGGCCACGGCTTGTTTGTGTGTGTGTGTGTGTGTGTGTGTGTGTGTGTGTGTGCATGCATCACTGAGTGGGTATGCGAAGCAACAGGCAGGCCACAGTAAACACGTCGTCCCTCATGAATGACGCAGTCTTCCTCTGAGCCAATCGGTGACGAACATGTCACGTTACGTAGGTGTAAATATGTCAAAACCGGATCTGCGGTGTCCGAGAACATGCGTGTGACGGACAGACGAGCAAACATGTCGAGTGTCTGTGGTCAGAGAGGAGCCTCCAACATATTCAGCTCAGTATATATAACACCCATGTAGCGGTCTAACTGTAGTCGAAGCACAGCGGTGAGTCAATAACGGCTACAGGGAAAGAAAGAAATGAAGGGAAGAGAACGTCTGGTGATGTGGGAATCCAGGTCGGTTGTATTCTGTACTAAATAAATGGGTTTTTGCATGTGGAAATGGGTCTTGACTCCCCCCCCGCCCCACCCCGCCGCCGCCCCCCGCCCCCCCCCCCTCCTCGTCCCTGCAGGATAGCGGTGTTCTCGGTGACGGTGCTGAGGGACGAGCGGATCGTGGTTGTGGCTGAGCAGAGACCTGATTCAACAGAGGAGGATAGCTTCCAGTGGATGAGCCGCGTGCTGCAGGTGGCTGACATCACCTCACCTCACCTCACCTCACACACACACACAACACAACACAACACAACACAACACAACACAACACAACACAACACAACACAACACAACACAACTGATGTTAAAGTGAAGTGAGGCTGCAGCAGAGAAGGGCGTCCCATCCGTACGAAGTGAAACAAACGCCTTAGATTCGGCTTTTTTTTGGGCCAGATTATCATCACTGGCAGGAATTCTTCTTCACCCACAGGCGAATCCAAACTTAAAGAGTGATGGGATCGCCAGTTTCGGTCCTTATGTTAGTCGAGCTGAAGTGAGACACTACGAAACATCCAGTGATGTTCACCTAGTTTTGATTTTTAACCCTGGAAAAAAAAGAGAATTGTGGATGTAGCGGCTGAAACTTCGGCAGTTCAACATAATGCACTTATATGTGGAGGCAAGGCCCGGTGTGATTCTGTCTCAAACAGCACCTAGATATCAGTTAACATCAGGTTTTACTGTTTCTGATCCTCTTTAAGAGAAACAGGAGTTCTCATTTTGAAGCTTTGCAGTACTTATTACCTTAAAGGATAAGGCCGGTGTTTTTTAATGCATTTCTTACCGTCAACAAATCCTATGAAAATAACAAAATCAACAATGCGTTTGCTCTACTCCCGTTACTTTCTGACTTCCCATGTACCGTTTTTAGCCGTCAACCCGGAAGTCATTGGCTCCAATTGTAAGCTAAAGACCGTTAAATTCAGCTCACAAAGACATGGTTTCAATTTTAAAAATCGCTAACTGTTACCATGAAAAGTCAGGCTGTTGTAGTTATTACCAAATCAAATTCAAATGGGAACAAATTCTTCTTTACGCCGGGGACTATTTTCTGTGCTACGGAACTACTTTCCTGAGATGGAAAGTGTTTACGGCCGGCTTATTAAGTTGTTTGAGGAAAAAGTCGGCCGGCCCGGTGCATCGTGATGATGAAATATGCTGCAGAGCAACAGCATGGCTCTTTGATGTGTTTTTACTCGTTTTTTTAATACAATGGAGTTCTGTGGCTGCTGGGACATGAGGCTGCAGTGGGCACCGGCTACATGGACGAGACTTGTTAGCAAAACAAAATCATTGCTGATTTTGTTATTTTCATAGGATTTGTTGACGGTAAGCAATGCATTAAAAAACACCGGCCTTATCCTTTAACACTAGAGAGGCCAAGCCACGGTCAGTCGACAGCTGTTTTGAATTTTAGAATGGAAATATCTCAGCTTTCAAAATGTCCATCCATGACTTTTCCTTGACCCGACTTCTGTACAAACCAGCATTGTAAGATTTTCAAGCTCCTGTAAGGAAATGGTATTCAGAATTATATTTACCTCTTTCAGTTGACACTCAAAACCCACTGGTCTCTCCGGTGTGATATCGCTACCAAAAATCCAAGACATGGAAACTATTTTGCGTTCTTCATCGTCGGCATTCCACTGAATTCATAAAATACACTACCAGTCAAAAGTTTGGACATTTTTACTATTTTCCACATTTTAGAATAACAGTAAAGACATCAAAACTGTGAAATAACACAAATGGAATTATGCAGTGTCCAAAAAAGTGTTAAACAAATCAAAACTATCTTATATTTTAGATTCTTTAAAGTAGCCGCCCTTTGCCTTGATGGAAAGACAAAGGCTTTGGAAAGAAATTCATACATAGGATCAACTTCACTATTTATATTTGACTAAGAAACTAATTTCAAGCATTTAAGCAGAAGCCTTTAGATCAAAATGGCTTTAAGAGAATGAGAAACACAGAACATTCAGTCAGGTGGGTCCAGACTGGTAGAGTAAATACATGAAACAGGTTGAGAAAAATGAACCTGTAAGCTGTCATCTGAATATCTGCCTCCTCTCCCTCCAGGCCATAGACAGTATCCACGGGGTGGGGGTGTTCTGCCTGGCCCTGGTCCCGGCCAACACCCTCCCCAAAACCCCGCTGGGCGGCATCCACCTGTCGGAGACCAAGCAGCTGTACCTGGAGGGGGGGCTGCACCCCTGCAACGTGCTCATGTGTCCCCACACCTGCGTCACCAACCTGCCCAAACCCCGGCAGAAACAGCCAGGTGGGAACAGAGAGGGTCAGGACTCATCAGTGAACTCATCAGCTCCACTTCAGCTGAGGAACTGGAATTGGAATTTGAAAAAAAAACTTGGAATTTAATTGGAATTTCAGGAATTTGAAATTAATTCAGTAAAATTCTGTGAAATGTCATGTTTTTTTTGTTTTTTTCTTGCCACATAGTGTTATATATCATCAATACTGAATATCATAAAGTGTTAAAGGTTCCTTTCAGCTGGTATTTGATGCACAACATGTAATGGTAATCCATACATTATGATTGAATGTGTTTGATTTGATTTATAATGATTAGAGTCGAGACAAACTCTCTTAGAAGTGGAATTTAATTCAATTCTGTGTGTGTTTGTGTGTGTCTGGCATTCTGTTAATGGCCTTGGTTTGGAGCTCTGTGTGTACTTTATAAATCACAGCACTGTATGTAGTTGTTTGTTTGCTGGTATGCTAATCGTGTGTGTGTGTGTGTGTGTGTGTGTGTGTGTGTGTGTGGAGCAGAGATCGGGCCTGCCTCTGTGATGGTGGGGAATCTGGTGTCAGGGAAGAGGATCGCTCAGGCCAGCGGCCGAGACCTGGGACAGACCGACGACAACGACCAGGTGACACACACACACACACACACACACACACACACACACACACACACACATTTTTGATACTTCTCAAGGCAAAATCTGAATAAATGTCAGGATTGGTGGCACATGGGTGCTGAAAAGTAGCTTCATTTTTCAAAACGGGACCATTTTGGCTGACGTCTCACTGACCGAACAGGAAGAAAACACACTGCAGGGTCACAACATCACACTCAGGTCTGATTCTGTTTATTTTGATGATGTTTCTCAGTTCCTGTTCCTGTCGGAGGTTTTGCAGTGGAGAGCTCAGACCACACCGGACCACATCCTCTACAC
>NC_136018.1:2749537-2787037 GCF_048128805.1 Centroberyx gerrardi | reverse complement strand
CAACTTCAAGACTTCATTGTCCCAAATGTGGCTTGCAGCGTGACATAAAACAAGAATACCCAATCCATTTCATGTTAAGAACCCACAAACTGATTGGATTTCGCCCCACAGACCCCAATCTAAGATTTAGAAAAAAATAACCTAGGAACTATTAATATTAAAGTTGGGGAGATAACAGTGGAGAGTGAAAGCTATGATCAAAATAGTCATTCTTATACATTCTCACATTGAAATAAGACATGAAACAACAGTAATACTGAAGTTAAACTGTTGAGGAACCACTAGGACTCAAAAACCCAAAACACAATAAACAAACAGCACAGAAACAAACAAGACGCATTAAAAATGAACATTGGAATAAACAGGAAATTGAATGTCTGACTAGAAAAGTCCAGGACTATTTCTGCTATCGACCAAATCTCCTCCCACATGCAGTGAGTCAAAGAACACAGCAGGTTGAGTCCATGATCACGCCGTCCTCCGTGTGTGTGTGTGTGTGTGTGTGTGTGTGTGTGTGTGTGTGGGAGAGGGAGAGAACGTCACGTTAAATTCACCATGCTGAAATCTGGTTCCTTTGCTTACACACACACACACACACACACACACACACACACCTTGCAGAACACGACCGCAGCTTGTAAGAGTCCGCTGGCGTTCGTCTGATCCGCCGAGCTGCTGCTTGTTTCAGTGAAATGTCAAGTTGTGTTACTGTACGACCGGCTCATCTCTTCCTCCTCTTCCTCCTCTTCCTCCCAAACACACCGTGGGAAGCTAACAGCTGCTGGGTGGGTCACATGTGCGTCAAATTCACCCGTCGACCGATTTGGAAACTTGAGTTCGGCGCCAAAACAAATGGGCTGAAACATTCAAGTCTGCATCTTGCAGTCAGGTGGATCAATCAAGCATCTTAAAGCAGTGAATCTCAACCTTTTTCATATCAAGGACCCCGAATTTAGTCCACATCAGAGCCTCGGACCCCCATCTGATGAGATTTTCTCTCTCAGACCCAAATCTGAGAATATCTTTATTGTCAGATATGATTTTATCCAGAATCCCATCACTATCTGTATTGTAGATAACAGAGAAACTATGATTAAAACAGTCATTCTTCTACATTCTCTAACTGTGTTAACTTCTTGTAAATGAAATAATGCTGAAGTTTAACAATTCATCAGTTTGCCTGGGGACCCCCTGGAACCCCCTCAAGGGACCCCTGGTGGTCCCCGGACCCCACGTTGGGAACCACCGTCTTAAAAGACCCCATTCACTTTTTTGAGGCAGGTGGTGAGAAGACAGTTCATGTATATTTGTTTCCTTTGTCCACATGTGTAGGAAGTAACTTGGGAAAAGGCAAGTTTATTTATAAAGCACATGCTGTACATAGATAAAAGAAAAATAAAGACATATGTAATAAAAGATAGAAAAAGTGAAAGTGCATTAAAATGACAATTAAAAAGATATAAAAGATAAAAAGATAAAAGATAAAGGCTACATTGTCATGTTACAACAGTCTGTGCTGCACTTATTTTTTATTCTTTTGAAAGCCAGAAATCTCAGCAGCTGGTGAGTCACTGGTATTGATCAGCAACCCAATCAATCCCCTGCAGATTTATTATGGCCATTTTGAGTCACGGGGCGGTGAAGACCTTATCGCCCCTTTAAGTCGAGTGTGGCGGGTACGGAAGAGGATTAGGGACACGTGGAAATTTTGAGTTCTGAGATTAGATTGTGAGAAAAAAAGCTCAGAATTATGAGTTAAAAGTCCGAATTTGGAGATTAAATTGAGTGCTCTTTATTCTCACTTTATTCTCAGAATTCGGAGATCAATCTCACATCTCAAATAAATTTTCCACGTGTCTCTACCCCTCCTCCTCAGAAAGGTACCGCGTGTATCTCTGCAGAAAAGTCGAGCGATATTAAACTGCCAGATTCTGTCTTGGAGTTTGGCGTGACGCTCTCTCCCCCACAGACAGAGGAAGGAGAGAGAGGACACACACACACACACTCACACACACACACACACACACACACACACACACAGGACGGTGTGTATCAGGGCCGGTCGGCGTTTCAACCCGCTGTGTTTTTTGACTCACCGTATGTGGGAGGAGATTTGGTCGATAGCAGAGACGGTCGTGGAAATTTCCAGTTCCATTCAGTTTACTTCACTTACCCATCAGTCTGTTTTTCAGAGCGTATTTCGTGTTTTTGTTGTATGTCCGTGGTTCCCAAAATGGGGTCTGGGGGCCCCCTAAGTGTCCTTGAAAGGTTCCTAGGGGTCCCTCAACAAAATGAGAGAGAACGACTATAAGAATGAATATTTTCATTCTCCTCTGTTATCTCCCTAGCTTTTTATAAATAGGTATTACGTCATTTTTTTTTCTGAATCATACACTGCCAGTCGAAAGTTTGGACACGCCACATTTTTCTTTATTTATTTTTTTTTATTTTTTTTTTCTATTTTCCACATTTTAGAATAACAGTAAAGACATCAAAACTATGAAATAACACAAATGGAATTAAGCAGCGACCAAAAAAAGTGTTAAACTAATCAAAACTATCTTATATTTTAGATTCTTTAAAGCAGCCGCCCTTTGCCTTGATGGAAAGACAAAGGCTTTGGAAAGAAATTCACACACAGGATCAACTTCACTATTTATATTTTGTCTAAGAAACACATTTGAAGCGTTTTTAAGCAGAAGCCTTTAGATTAAAATGGATTTAAACTTGCTCTTGGACCTGGAACGCACCGTGTGTTGTGTGTGACCGGTCATGCCTATTTCTGGAGTTGTGGTCATGCTGGGATCCGGCAGCTGACTCACAGAGAGGCGGTAACCATGGCGACTGATTTTCTGTTTTTTTTTGTTTTTTTTTCCAGATCCTGCCCGGAGTCCGCATCATCATCGCTAACCCGGAGACCAAGGGGCCGCTGGGAGACTCGCACCTGGGGGAGGTCAGAGGACACTTCCTTCCTTGCTTCCTTCCTTCCTTGCTTCCTTCCTTCCTTCCTTCCTTCCTTAAAATGAATGATACACGTGTGTGTTCACTCACTGAAACTCTGAATGCAGTTTCCATGGGTCTCTAAAGGCTAAATTGTCTAAATTTAAGGGCTTAAAAAGTGTTCAAATGTCTTAGATCCAGATATCAGAGGTTTTGTTTCTTCACCACTGTCTGCTAAACACTGTTGGACTTCATGTCTCTTAATAATCTCTTATTAATCTCTCTCTTAATAATCTCTTATTAATCTCTCTCTTAATAATCTCTTATTAATCTCTCTCTTAATAATCTCTATTAATCTCTCTCTCTTATTGATAATCTTCCATCAGCTGTTCAGTCAGAAACAGGCTGCTGTTCACAGCTTGGTTTGTTTTGGTTTTTAAATTGATCTTAAATTCAGTTTCAGGTAGAAAAAAAAAAATTAAAAAGTCATGACATTTCTGAAACCTGCAGATTCTTCCTTTCTTTCTTTCTTTCTTTCTTTCTGTCTTTCTTTCTTTCTTTCTTTACCTTTCTGTTTCTTTCCTTCGCCTTTCTTTCCCTTTCTTTCTTCGCTTTTCTATCTTTCTTCCTTTCTTTCTTTATCTCTTTCTCTCTTTCCCTCTCTTTATTTCTTTCCCTTTCTTTCTCTGCCTTTCTTTCTTTCTTTCTTTCCTTCCCTTTCTTTCTTTCTTTCTTTCTCCGCCTTTCTTTATTTCTTTCTTTCTTTCCTTCCCTTTCTTTCTTTATTTCTTTCTTCTTTCTTTCTTTCTTTCTTTCATTCTTTCTGTCTTTCTTTCTTTCTTCACCTTTCTTTCTGTTTCTTTCCTTCCCTTTCTCTCTTTCTTTCTTTCTTTCTTTCTGTCTTTCTTCCTTTCTTTCCTTATCTCTTTCTCTCTTTCCCTCTCTTTATTTCATTCCCTTTCTTTCTTCACCTTTATTTCTTTCTTTCCTTCCCTTTCTTTCTTTCTTTCTTTTTTTCTTTGTCCATCTCCATTTTCTCCGTCTTAACTAGCTTTCTCACACTCACAGCAATAGATGTTTGACCTGAATCTCTCTCCTCTTCTCCCCCCTCCCCTCCCTCCTCCTCCTCCTCTTCCCCCCCCCCTCCTCCTCTTCCTCCTCCTCCTCCCCCCCCCCCCCCCCCTCAGATCTGGGTGCACAGTGCTCATAACGGCAGCGGGTACTACAGCGGGTACGGGGAGGAGGTTCTGCAGTCGGACCACTTCAACTCCCGGCTGAGTTTCGGCGACACGCAGACGGTCTGGGCCCGGACCGGGTACCTGGGCTTCCTGCGCCGCACCGAGCTCACCGACGCCAGCGGAGGTTCACACACACACACACACACACACACACACACACACACACACACACACACACACACACACACACACACCCTCTGTTCAGTCTGATCAGATAACAGATAGTGATCCGTGTGTGTATACATATCTAAGTAGGCTATATTTTGGCTGCGTTTTTATTGGAATGCCATTTAGTCATCATCTGTGTGTGTGTGTGTGTGTGTGTGTGTGTGTGTGTGTGTGTGTGTGTGTGTGCAGAGAGGCACGACGCGCTGTACGTGGTGGGAGCGCTGGAGGAGGCCATGGAGCTGAGGGGGATGAGGTACCATCCCATCGACATCGAGACGTCCGTCATCCGAACACACAAGAGCATCATGGAGTGGTGCGTGAAGACGAAATGTTTTCCTGCTCTTCATCGTTCTGACTTCCTGAAACGGGTTCACATGTGTGTGATGCTGATCCTGTCTGTGTGTGTGTGTGTGTGTGTGTGTGTGTGTGTGTCTGTGTGTGTGTGTTCTGTGTGTGTGCGTGTGTGTGTGTTTCTGTGTGGGTGCTTATGTGCGTATTTCGGTTTGTGTATGTCTGTTTTTGTGTGTGTGTATGTATGCGTGCATGTGTGTGTTCTTGTGTATGTGTGTGTATTTTTGTGTGTGTGTGTGTGTGTTCTGTGTGTGTGTGTTCCTTTGTTTGTTCCTTTGTGTTTCTCTTTGTGTGTGTGTGTGTGTATGTCTCTGTGTTTGTGTGTGTGTTCCTCTGTGTGTGTGTTTTTCTGTATGTCTATGTCTGTGTGGATGTGTGTGTTCCTCTATGTGTCTGTTCCTCTGTGTTTGTGTGTGTGTGTGTGTGTGTTCCCCTGTGTGTGTGTGTGTGTGTGTGTGTTCCTCTGTGTGTGGGTGTGTGTGTTCCTCTGTGTGTGTGTGTGTGTGTGTGTGTGTGTGTGTGTGTTCCTCTGGGTGTGTGTGTGTGTGTGTGTTCCTCTATGTGTGTGTGTGTGTGTGCGTTCCTCTGTGTGTGTGTGTGTGTGTGTGCCTCTGTGTGTGTGTGTGTGTGTTCCTCTGTGTGTGTGTGTGTGTTCCTCTATGTGTGTGTGTGTGTGTGTGTGTGTGTGTGTGTTCCTCTGTGTGTGTGTGTGTGTGTTCCTCTGTGTGTGTGTGTGTGTGTGTGTTCCTCTGTGTGTGTGTGTGTGTATGTGTGTGTTTGTGTTCCTCTGTGTGTGTGTGTGTGTGTGTGTGTGTGTGTTCCTCTGTGTGTGTGTGTGTCTCCCCTCAGCGCGGTGTTCCCCTGGACCAACCTGCTGGTGGTGGTGGTGGAGCTGGAGGGCTCGGAGCAGGAGGCCCTGGACCTGGTTCCCATGGTGACCAAGGCGGTGCTGGAGGAGCACTACCTGATCGTGGGCGTCGTCGTGGTGACGGACATCGGCGTCATCCCCATCAACTCCCGCGGCGAGAAGCAGCGCATGCACCTCCGCGACGGCTTCCTACAAGACCAGCTAGACCCCATCTACGTGGCCTACAACATGTAGCCTGTGTGTGTGTGTGTGTGTGTGGGCGCGTGTGTGTGTGTGTGTGTGTGTGTGTGTACGAGAGAGCGAGCGAGAGAGCATGCGTGTGTATGCCTACTGTGCGTGTATATCGCCGTTGTTGTTCATTTATTTCCCCCCAAAATCAAGATGTACTGTATTTTTGAACCTGCATATGGTGTGGTCCAAGTCGTCCGTTTTCTTTAGAGTCGTGTTGTGCTGGTCGGTTGATTGATCGATTGATTGGTTTGATTGATTGGCCGGTGACCGTTTTTACACCCCCGTTCAATCTCGTGACCGTAAACAGGAGATCGTCACTGTAGAAAGCCTTAGGGGAACACTGTGTGCCGGGGCGGCGGGACCGGCTGTCACACCGCGCGTCGTCCTGCAGAGGTTTTAAGGTTCATGTAGAGAGAGAGGAAAATAATAGAGACTGTATCCGTCATCATGTTTTACTGGTCCAATAGAAACTCCCAGATTTGTGGTATTATTTGAATTAGAACAGGGGCACCCAGATTATTGTAAAAATATAAATATTGTATATAGACATAATAATCTATATGGAGAGGTACCTAAAAACACAATGAGGTATAGTAGCCCCTATATGCAGCTCTCTCCACCCGCACCCTGTGTGTGTGTGTGTGTGTGTGTGTGCAGAGTGTGTGTGTGTGTCTCTGTCCCTGTGTGTGTCCATCTGTCTGTGTTCTGCGTGGCAGGGACACTGTCCATAGTTTCAGTGTGATCCACCCTCCGCTCTCATGTGAGTTTTATCCTTTATTAGATGAATCCATCCACAGTTTGACATTTATGGAGAGTTATGGAGAGTTTAACCTATGAAAAAAAATAGAGAAAAATACTGGAAACACCAGTATGACGAGCAAAAAGGCGCCTCAGTGTGTGTTTTCTGACGTAGGTTTGATTTTGGAGCGTTGGACGACCAAAATGTCTTTTTGTTGTGATGTTTCTTGAGCCGTTAGCGACCATTTATCTATTTCAAGGCAAAAAAAAAACCCCATAAAGATGTGCAATGTCTGTCATTTAAAGCATAACTGACCTGGACAATATTTTCAATCAATTTCTGACCAAAATCTCATCAACTGCTTCACTACAGAGCTGTTTGCAGGGTGTGTGGCTCTCTGCGGGCCAACAGACTCTAAAAAAAATCAACCAATGAGACGTGATGTTAGTAAAACGATGTAAATGAAAATGATAAAAAAAGACAGTTTTGATGCTACCTTGCCCATCGCTTTAGACTTTAAACTTCCTTGTTTCCTCTCTGCCTGTGTGACCCACTGTGTAAAGTAGTGCAGAATAAAGAGTGAAAGTTGTACGATCATGGAGAAACTAAAGATGAAGTATATTTAGTGCGTATCTCAGTACAGAGTCGGCAGCAATATGTGGAAGGAGACATGCTCTGGGTGGGTTTTGGGGCAGATTTTTGGAGAGTCCAGCGATCAATATGATGGAAAATGATGGGAAAATAGGGTCCAGGTCCAAAATGGTTCAGATGTGTTGACAAAAAACGAACACGATCTAGTCTAGCTTGTCTCTACATACTAGAAGCACACTGTAATAATAATAATAATATACCGTGGAACTGAAAATGTGATGTAGAACTGTTCCCCACGGAGCAGAAAACCTGAAATAGTCGATATTCCCATCCGTGATGCTGCCGTCCCGCGGCGTGTCCGAGCCTCGCCGACGGGACGGGACGGGACGGGACGGGACGGAGGCGCTTTCTCTCGCTTTATGCGTTCTTTGGATTTCTCCTGTTACGGTTTGCTGCTAAATCGGTGAGAAGTCAAAATCCGCTTAGGTCATTGATTTTTTTACTGATTCTTTAAGCGAAGTGCACTGTGTGAATGTAAAAGGAGGAAGAGGGAAGATGTGATTTCAAAGGGAATTGAAAGAGATCAAGTCTCAGTTTGGGCTCAAAGGGAATTTGAGCCACAAGATGTCGCAATTTTGCATTTACTTGCATCTTGAGTCAGAACACAGAGAGATACGAGGGTTAGATATGACAGATATGACTAAACAAACCTAACAAAACCAATAAATCGTCTTGTATGATGCAGCATTACAGCCTTGGAATTATGTTTTGGCATTATATCAGGATCTGAATGTTTGGTCTGCAGTCTGAGAGCAGCTCTTCCTCAGCAGGACAAATGATGGACTTGGAGCTTTTAGTTTTTGAGACGTACTAAAATTGATGTTAAACAGTATTTGTATAAACTCCACACCTGCAGAGGAAGAGTTTACACTGAAGAGTTATTACAGCAATAATACCCAGAAGGATGTTCTTTACCGCAGGGATTAAAGTTTCCCATCAGTTGGATTGCAGATAGGCAGCAGACTATAAGAGATCAGTGGAGCTTTGATAAAAACAGGTGGGGATTGGGCAGCATACAGTATATACAGTATATATATATATATATATATATGTATATATATATATATATTATACATACAGGCTGGTGAAGGCTACACATCATTTCCCACGCAAAATCCCAAACCTGTCCTGAAGAATTATCAGATTATTCCGAGCCTAATGACGGCCTGTATATGTAGCCTTCTATAAAACATATTCCCAGATTAATTTATTCTCAGATGTTTTCTTTGAGCCTGTATTTTATGTACAGTAGGCTTTTGTACAAGCTCATAGACACTAGTTGGTCAAGTCAACGCTGATTGTGAGAAAAAACTTTGGAGAAAAAACAACAAAGCAAACCAAAAAAACAAAACAAAACAAAAAAACATTTTTTTTGTTGTCTCCATCTCCCCTCTCCATCTGACTGTTTACTGTTTGACAAGTTATGTTTTTTTACATTGAAATCCACATTGCTTTGGGAGGGTAAAGATTATAAGTGTATAACTGTCCAACAACAGAAATGTTTTATTCTGCATCACATCATGTTAGGAACAAACTGATTGATTTCATTTGTCTTAAATCCACAAAAGAGTCCGCATGAACAAAAGGATTTTCTTCCCTTAAAACCCAAATGATCACAGCTGCTTGGTGTAAAAGTGGAGGCGGAGTTTCCCTGAGAGAGTTTCAGTCGTGAGATTGTTTTTTTTTTTTTTGGTTTAAACGTCGTTCTGCAGCAGCGGCGTCTCTGTGATCCCAGTGAAGGACGTCCTGACAACAGTTACCAACACACACACACAGCAGAGTTCAGGGGTCAATCCATGACTGAACTCATCAATTCCAATTCAACTGAGGAATTGGAATTTGAAATCTACAGGAAACAGAATTTAAATTGAATTGGAATTTCAGGAAGTCGAATTTAATTGAAATGAAATTGTGTGAAATTCCATGTTTTTTTTTTGTTTTTTTTTCCCCACATATCTGAGATTCCACATCGTGTTTTATATATGATCAATACTGAATATCATAAAATGTTAAAGGAACCATTCAGCTGGTGTTTGATGCAGAACATGTGATGGTAATCCATACATTATGATTGTAAAGCATGACTAGCTGTGAATTGTGGGAATTATCAGCAGATCGTCTTCAACCAATCAGATCGCTTGGCTGAAACGACTTCTTGTACTATAAGAAGTTTGTCAGCAGTGTGCAGTCACGTGTGTTTTTGGAAGAATAAACGACTGCGTGCTTTGCTTACTCTCCTATGGATCAGTGGTTCTCAACATGGGGTCCGGGGACCACCAGGGGTCCTTGAGGGGGTTCCAGGGGGTCCCCAGCAAACCGATGAATTGTTAAACTTTAGTATTATTTCATTTACAAGAAGTTAACACAGTTAGAGAATGTAGAAGAATGATTATTTTGATCATAGTTTCTCTGTTATCTCTCTATACAATATAGATAGTTGTGGGATTCTGGACAAAATCATATCTGACAATAAAAATATTCTCAGATTTGAGTCTGAGAGACAAAATCTCATTAAATGGGGGTCTGTGGCTCTAATGTGGATTAAATTAGGGTCCTTGATATGAAAAAGATTGAGATTCACTGCTGTAGATAAATTAGAAATGACATCATCTGTTTTCTTTGTTTCACTTTGTCGTCTACTTTCGTCTTTCTTTCTTTCTTTCGTCTGTTTATCAAGAAAAAAATCTTTCTGCGTATCACAAGTCGCTTACCGCTCGTTAGACTTAACATTTTTTGCGGTTTTAGTTTTCTTCCATCGGTCACATCAGTCCCTCAGTGTGTGTGTGTGTGCGTGTGTGTGTGTGTGTGTGTGTGTGTGTGTGTGTGCGTGTGTGTGTTCGGTGGAGGAAGTTGCCGCCTGCAGCTAAAGAGTTTTGCATTTTGTCGAATACGAAGGAAAAACCGTTAGAAACCCCAGATGCATCCTGGGACGTGAACGCCTCTGTGTGTTCAGGAGGGGGAGGGGAGAGAGGTTGCATGGTGTGTGTGTGTGTCCGTTTGCACGAGTGTGTGTACGTGTGTGTGGGTGCGTGTGTGTGTGTGTGTGTGTTATGTGTGTGTATGTATATTGTATGTAAATAGTGTTGATTTTGTACGGTACAAGTG
This sequence comes from Centroberyx gerrardi, assembly GCF_048128805.1. Taxonomy (NCBI): domain Eukaryota; kingdom Metazoa; phylum Chordata; class Actinopteri; order Beryciformes; family Berycidae; genus Centroberyx; species Centroberyx gerrardi. The sequence goes on along the minus strand of NC_136018.1, from coordinate 2,776,746 downwards.
TGTGTGACTTGTTTTGTACACATGATAAAAAGATTAAATGACACTTTTATAAGAGCCTGCCATTGGCTCACCGTCACACTATACAGTGCAATAAAGTGCTTTGATTGGCTAGAGACTCGTGTTGTTTTTTTATTGGTCTGTTGCCTCAGAAGAACTGAAGGCCCGTTCACATCGTCAATAACTAGAAAGAAATAGAACTATAAAAAGAGTTAAACTTAACTATAAAAACATCTGAAACGATAACTAGAACTATGTTTTTGGTTCAATCCCAAAGCGACAACGATAAAACATTTTCAACCAATCAAATTAAAGTTGTAAGAAAAGGGGGCGGAGCATTCGGTAGCTTGTTTTCCTTATAGTTATTATTCTAGATGTGAATGGGCCATAAAAGTCACTTTAAACTGAATCATGTTGGAGCGTTACAGTGGGTGTTACTGGCTGTTCATACTGCGAGCCGATTGGTCGATGAGTCGCTCTGTTCTGACGGGTTGTGGGCGGGGCCAGAGGCCGCGTTCTGAACAGTCACATTGTGTATTTTCACTGCTCTGGTGTTATTATTGTTTGGCAGAATATTGCAATTGCAATTTAAACTCATATCACAATTTTTTCTTGCCATACATTTTTTTTTAGAACTTTAAAATTGTTTAAAGAAAAGTGATTTTGTTAATAAAACTAGATGTGAGTGTGCAGGATTTACGGAGTTTGAGTCATTTGTGTCACAAATCCATCTTGGACCAAACTCTCTCTTAAGCAATTAACTGACTTTTTTTTTTTTTTCTTCTAATAATTGTTTTTTCTAATAATTGTTCAGCTCTATCTGCTTTAGCCTTCAATAACATTGTTTTGATGAGTTCACAGCAAGCACTAATCAGGATGAATCGAAAATAAAATAAAGAAAAACTCACTAAAGTGTCTTCAGTTGTGACCTTCGACCCGACGACGGATCATCTGTTCTCCAGCTTCGTTCTGACTCTTTCTTCCTGTCGTCTTTCTAATAAAAGTAGTAAAGAACTGAAGCTTTGAACGGCTGGAATCTGCTGGTCATGAAACTAAATCACATCAGTAGGGAAACAGGGAAGCAGAAATCCGATTGGCTGTTGACGAGCTTGTTGAGCGTCCAATCATCAGCCGAGTTTCCCCCGGACTGAGATGAATGGACTTCTGGTGGCAAATTTACGGCTTACAGTAATTTGATGTATCTGGAAATAAAACATGGGCCATGATTGAAACTTTTTTTGAGCAGTTCTTCACCGTTTTTCTTCACATGCAAGCTTGACGTGGGTTTAAATTTATAAAAGTATAAGCATGTTTCAGGGTGGAGAAAGATCCTCCTAGAATAAAACTTTGACCGCAGAAGAATTGACTCCTTGGCTGGTTTGCTAAGGAGTCAATTTAAATTATCTAAATGTAAGACGAAAAAAGTGTTAAAAGCTCTTAAATCCAGTTATCGGAGCTTTTATTTCTTCTTCATGTGATGTGGTTTCTCAGCTGAATCCAGATCAGTCAGTATCTGCATCCTGTCTGCTGGACTGAACAGCTGAACTTCATGTCTCTTAAATTTCCTGGTTTCTTTTTTCCTGTTCTGTGTATTTATAGTTCCTGATCTTTCCTGACTGTATTCAGTCAGACCGGCAGCTTGCTCTCTTTATTCTGGGGTTTAAATTCAATCCCAGGCAGCGATCAGAAGGTTTTAAAGAGTCTTAAACCTGGCTTTCTGAAACCTGCGTGTGCTCTGGAGTAAGAGGCAATAAAGAAGTATAGAAGGGAAAATTTAAGAAGTGAAGATGAAGAGAAATGTTCAGGTCAGAAAGTGATTAAAGGTCAGAAAGTGATTAAAGGTCAGAAAACAGATTTCCATTTCTTACTTCATCCCACACAGAGACAGGGAAGCTGCAGCAGGAGGATCCAGGTCAGACCGGTTCAGTTCAGTTCAGTTCAGTTCAGTTCAGTTCAGTTCAGCTCAGTTCAGTTCAGTTTCTGTTCAGCTCAGTTCAGTTCAGCTCAGTTCAGTTCAGTTCAGTTCAGCTCAGTTCAGTTCAGTTCAGTTCAGTTCAGTTCAGTTCAGCTCAGTTCAGTTCAGTTCAGTTCAGCTCAGTTCAGTTCAGTTCAGTTTCTGTTCAGTTCAGTTCAGCTCAGTTCAGTTCAGTTCAGCTCAGCTCAGTTCAGTTTCTGTTCAGTTCAGTTCAGCTCAGTTCAGTTCAGTTCAGTTCAGTTCAGTTTCTGTTCAGTTCAGCTCAGTTCAGTTCAGTTCAGTTCAGTTCAGCTCAGTTCAGTTCAGTTCAGTTCAGTTCAGCTCAGTTCAGTTCAGTTCAGTTCAGCTCAGTTCAGTTCAGTTCAGTTTCTGTTCAGTTCAGTTCAGCTCAGTTCAGTTCAGTTCAGTTCAGTTCAGTTCAGTTTCTGTTCAGTTCAGTTCAGCTCAGCTCAGTTCAGTTCAGTTTCTGTTCAGTTCAGTTCAGTTCAGCTCAGTTCAGTTCAGTTCAGCTCAGTTCAGTTCAGTTCAGTTTCTGTTCAGTTCAGTTCAGTTCAGTTCAGCTCAGTTCAGTTCAGTTCAGTTCAGCTCAGTTCAGTTCAGTTCAGTTTCTGTTCAGTTCAGTTCAGCTCAGTTCAGTTCAGTTCAGTTTCTGTTCAGTTCAGTTCAGCTCAGTTCAGTTCAGTTCAGTTCAGTTCAGTTTCTGTTCAGTTCAGCTCAGTTCAGTTCAGTTCAGCTCAGTTCAGTTCAGTTCAGTTCAGTTTCTGTTCAGTTCAGCTCAGTTCAGTTCAGTTCAGTTCAGTTCAGCTCAGTTCAGTTCAGTTCAGTTCAGTTCAGTTTCTGTTCAGTTCAGCTCAGTTCAGTTCAGTTCAGTTCAGCTCAGTTCAGTTCAGTTCAGCTCAGTTCAGTTCAGCTCAGTTCAGTTCAGTTCAGTTCAGCTCAGTTCAGTTCAGTTCAGTTTCTGTTCAGTTCAGTTCAGTTCAGTTCAGCTCAGTTCAGTTCAGTTCAGCTCAGTTCAGTTCAGTTCAGCTCAGTTCAGTTCAGTTCAGTTCAGCTCAGTTCAGTTCAGTTCAGTTCAGTTCAGTTTCTGTTCAGTTCAGCTCAGTTCAGTTCAGTTCAGCTCAGTTCAGTTCAGTTCAGTTCAGTTTCTGTTCAGTTCAGCTCAGTTCAGTTCAGTTCAGTTCAGTTCAGCTCAGTTCAGTTCAGTTCAGTTCAGTTCAGTTCAGTTCAGTTTCTGTTCAGTTCAGCTCAGTTCAGTTCAGTTCAGTTCAGCTCAGTTCAGCTCAGCTCAGCTCAGTTCAGTTCAGTTCAGTTCAGTTTCTGTTCTGCTGAAGCTTCTTCATCCAGACAAGAACCAGGAGGAACCAGCATCAAATCCAATGAAGATGCTGCTAATGTTATCAACCACATCTCTCTCTCTCTCTCTCTCTCTCTCTCTCTCTCACTCTCTCTCTCTCTCTCTTCCTCTCTCTCTCTCCTTTGTCATCTGTTTTCCACTCTTTCACCTCTCTGCTGTCTCTCCCTGCTCTCTCTCTCTTCCTCCCAATTCAATTCAAATGAGCTTTACTGGCATGAAATACTTCAGTATCTGTTGCCAAAGCGAAACAGTGATAATCAATAAAAGTAGCAATATTAATGATACAAATAATTGAACAATAGAACGTTACAATTATTCAACTGCACACAGAGAAAAATAGAAAGTGTTAGACTCAAAATATCAAGTCAGTTCTGCAGCGAACAGGATCTTACAGAAATGACATTTTCTCAAATAATATGCAGCATAATTTTGTAATTTTTGGTCAGTCTTTGTCTCTCTTCATCCCTCTACCCCCCCCCCCCCCCCCCTCTCTCCCTTTCTTTTGCTTTTTTCTCCTTTCATTCAATGTTCCTCAACTCAATTCGTCATGCTTTACTGGCATGAAAGTGGACCCTCAGTCTCTTTCTCAATACTCTCTCTCCCTCCCTCTCTCTCTCTCTCTCTCTCTCTCCTCTCTCTCTCTCTCTCTCTCTGTTTCTCAGAGTCAGAATGGCTTTGTTGGCATCATGTCCCGTGTGTCGCTGCCAAAGCTCTCACTGATATTAATAACAATTAATAGAAAGTGTACACAAGTAAAAAGGCAGTTTATACATGCAAACAATATTTACAGATTCACTTCAACAGGAAAGAAATGAGTCGAGATAAACAATAAACGCACAGAACCTTTTTAGAGTGAATTTTCCTGCAGAATTTTGATATAAATGTACAAATTCTGCATCAAATTTGGTCCGTTTCTCCTCCTCCCTCCTCTCTCTTCTCTTTCATCTCGTTTTTTCTCTCGTTCCGTCTCCTGTTCTCTGTTGCGGGTCGATCAGTAACTCTGGAGTAAAAGCATTCCTGCGTTTTGCTGCTCGGTTATTTATCTGTTTAGAGTCATAAACGACTGGATGATGGTCGGAGCCGGGCGGCCGGCAGATGGTTTCAGTTGACAGATGGAATTTCCTCTCCCTTCTTCTCCTCTCTTCCCTTCATCCATCCTTTCATTTCATCCCCCTCTCATCAGCTGCTTCACCTCGTATATATCTTTCGAACTGTTTTCGCCAGAAAAACTATATCTTATTTTGTTGTGTTTTCAGCCACAAAAGAGGAACAAGAAATGCAATACGCCTGTTCAGTTCTACTTTACAGCATCTGAAGAAGGAAAAGGACGAATGAATCGATGCAGGATGGATACAGGAACGTTTTTCATGTCAAGAACCCCCAAATAGATAAGATTTAGACTGCAGACCGGGGTTTGCCCGATATTAACCGATGGGATGATGATATTTGACCGAACAATTACAAGAATTCAGTGTTTCCCACCCAAAAATGTATTCTTGGCAGGGTGGAAAGATACCATCAAGTGACACTAAAACTCTCCATTAAAACCCAGACTCTGCTTAAAAGAAAATATCCACCTCCATCATATCAGAGATGGACAACATAACTGATATCTGATATTTAATAAAAGACCAATTTGATAAAGGTTTTATCCCAGTTATCTTCATCTGAGAAGAGTTGTGATATCTGTCTCTTCTTCAGCTTTGGAGAAAACAGAGAGAGAGAGAAACCTCTGACCAGTTTCCTCTGATTTGATCTGACCTGTTGTTCATTTATAGTGGATTAAATAACAGTTAAATGGATGTAATCATTCTTTTATTTTGTCTGCGGGCCCCTCGGAGCCCCTCAAGGACCTCTGAGGGTCCCCGAACCCCAGGTTGGGTTCAGTGACGCCATAGAAAAACCATTTCAGGTTCCACAAAGAACCTTTCAGACCCCCCATCCAATAACTCAAATAAGAAATAAGAACATTTTAATATCCCAAAGAACCATATGAGGAACATAAAGAACCATCCAGTAAATAAAGTGGTTCTTCAGTAGGTGAGGGTTCTCTGTGGAACCACACACACTTTTAAAGAACCAGTTAAGAACCATTACTTTTCTATACTGCATTACAAGGCTCGTGACCTAACATGACTTTACTGCCAAAAATAAACGGTGTTCCCGCGAGAGGTCGCTGTTGGCATGTCAGAGTAGAGCACACACTCACACACACACACACACACACACACACACGAACCAGTGCTCTCGGAGAAGTCCTCAGGTCTTGAAGACGGGAGCGCGCATCACTCTGGGGGTATCCTAAACGTGGCGGGGACGCGCTTTGCATTGAAGTTAACGGGAGTGAAACGGACCACCGCCTCAGCAGTCCGCCTCTGCTGCACGAGACACACACAGGACTCACACCGCCTGCAGACACACAGGAGTTATTAGAATATCTGGAGTCTCATGTTTTGATTATTTTTTGTTTATTGCCGCCGGGATGAAAGTTTCATTTTTACTTTCCTGAAAGACATTTAGGCCTTTTTATTTCTCGTCTGGTGGTTTTATTCTGGAGCCTGGAGCCTGCGTGAAGTCTGATGTGCAGTGATGTCATGTTAAAGAAAAAGGTGCGAATCACCAAGGCAACCAGCAATATCCAGCCTGCAAATAAAAACGATTTAGACATTTTCCCCTTAAAAAAACCTTAAATCTTCATATAACTTGCAGTTTGATAATACTTGCATGAGGTCTAAAGATTTATGTCAGCCTAAAAAAGTGGGAAAACTTATTATTATTATTATTATTATTATTATTATTATTATTATTATTATTATTATTATTATATGATTATTTTATGATGATATTATTGTTCTTATAGAGTGGTTGTGTGTTTAGGTGGATGAGATGTGACCATGTCCTTCACACACCGGCTCGCTCTGCTGCTGCTCGGCTTCGTCTTCCTCCACACGGTGAGTGTGTCAGCTTTTCTTTACTTACTATAATAAAAATAAATGGCATGTATTTTACAGTAAAGTGAATAATTTGGCTGAGCCCGAACAGAAAGCACGTGCCTATAATATTCCTATAAACAGGTGGTGAGATCCTAGTGAGTTTATAGTGACTTTATTGTCCTTTATGTTGTTTTTTCTCTGGAATCTCTGTAATATTCCTATAATATTCATATAGGGAAGTGATGGGATTATATAGCCTAGTGCGTCTGTTTCATAGTGACTTTTATAGGTTCGTTTTTTTCTTTATGGAATCACTGTAATATTCCTATAATATTCCTATAGGAACTCACGGTGCGTCTGTGATACTCAACAGTGAGTTTATCGCACTTTTCGCACATTTTCTTTTACTATTTTCTGTGGTATCAATAATATTCCTATAGGGACTCAGTCGTTTTGCTATATTTGTAGTATATAATCTGTCTAAAATTTACTACATTAGTTCGTTTCCCTGTTTGATAATCATTTTGCAGACAGACAGTTTGAACAAATCAGTATGCTATAGACTTTTAAAAATCGAAATTCATATAATAGCCTACATTTCCCTCCCATGCTCTGTTTTGCTGTATATTGCAGCTGAAGTAAAACATGTTTTTCTCTTGGTTAGAAATTTACGAGGTCAGAAACATAAAGCTTTCTCTTTGTAAAACTTCCAGACTGCTTGATTTTATGTCATTTCAGAATAATTGGATTGGAGTTTGTAGTTTTCCTGTCTGCTTTAATAATGAGGACAGGTGACGAACCAGAAACAGCCTACAGTTCAACATGTCAGCCTATTAATAGCGTATTTAATTACCAAAATAGACCGATATCTACATATTTGACTTTCTTGCCTCTGGTTCACTGGTATTAAAGAAACCCAGACTGGTCTCTGTGATGCCAGACTGGTCTCCAGTGTTTCCAGCTTGTTCCTCAGGAGTGCTGCAGTGTGAAAACATTAATTATAGATATGAACACTGCTGGCGGCTCATTTATTACAGCAAGCCCCAATTCACAATGCAGGATCGGACTCTATATTTAGATTCTGCAGCCCGGACCATCGACTCATTTGCAGAAGTTCTTACGGCAGGTTGGAGACAGTCAAACCCAGCAGACTGTCCCGCTGGATTTAGAAACAACTTTGCTCTTTACATGTTTGATGTGGAGCTGCAGCCTGAAGCTTTTCTGACAAACCAGCTCATGAACAGCAGGAGTGGAAGGAGGAGCTGAAAAAGTCTCACACTCAAGTAGAGGCAGAGGTGTGATCAAGTGCACTTTGCTCGAGTCCCCAGTCAGTCTCAAGTCAAGTCTCAAGTCTAAATGTAGAACAGCAAGTCAAGTCAGAACAAATCAAGAGTCCAGTATCAATTTAATATCTTAAAGAAAACTAAATATCTAGGACTTTTCAATGCAATATGGTTTTAATAGGATAAAAACTTGGTAAGAGCATCATGAGTTTGATTTCTATAATCAGTTTCAACTTCAATAAATTCAATCATTCCATACAAATTCAGAAAACAGAATTTAAATTCAGTCGTCCGCTGGAACAAATCTCATCACTTTCAATCTAAGTCATTTACACAAACACAAGATCTCAAGTCAAGACTTTAGAAACCTTTTCAAGTCATCAAAGTACAAGTCAGAGTCAAGTCCCAAGTCACCAGAACCCAAGTCAAGTCAAGTCTCAAGTCTTCTCTTCATGCAGCAAGTCAAGTCTCAAGCTATTAAAACTGTGAATCGAGTGTTGAAAAAAATGTCAGCAGTTACTATCATGAGCCTGAACTCATACATACATAATGGATAAATGTAAGTATTTAATATTATTGTATTCTGTAATGGATGCAATTTAAAATCTAGTGAAGCATATAATCCTTAAATCAAAATATACTGAAGTAAAAGTAAAATTACTGACTCCAAACATTCTCAATCAATAAAGTGCAATCTTACCTTAAAAACATAAAAGTACACAAAAAGCTACTCAGTTACAGCAACGACCATCATGGCAACTTATAGAATATTCTCTATATTTAAGATATGTGACACATTCATGTTCATGTTGGCATTTAGCTCTTATCCAGAACAACTTACAGTGAGTAAGCTTCAGCTCCTCGATCGCCATTATTACAGGGGGGGTCAAGGGTCAGAGGTCACACCCACTTGAGAGCAAAATATTGTCCTGACCCTTGAACGATGGATGGATAGCCAAGGAGATAAGATAGAAGGGAGAAATGGAGAAAGGTATTTTTGTTTAAACGTGAGGCTGAGCAGCAAACAAGAGGAAGCAGAGAGAGGAGAAGTGGGTTTGATTCAGGGGGGAAAGCTTTGAGAAAAGGCCGAGGCTCGAGGCTGGACGGGGCGCGGTTTCCCAAAGGCATCCTGGCACTTTAACATCTTTGTTCGCTTGAAGAGTCGTTTTCCAAACCAGGGCACAGAACAATTTTGGGGCAAACATCCGTCCCTGCAGCTCATCATTCAATTGCTCTAAAATCTCTGTAACAGTGTTATGTTTTTTTTTAGTATCATAATATTATTTCACTGTTCTTACGTCTGTACCCGTCTTATATTACTTGACTTTTATCATGATGTACTACTGTCTTAGTGTTCGTACTTCTGTAACCGTTCCTATATTGTTTCCATTAGTGCCGTTAAGTTTCTGGAAGTTTCTTTTTGGTGAACTTGCTGCCTGAAAAAACACCTCTCCTCCTTTCTTTCTATCTGCTGCGCAAGACAAATACATTTCACAATACCAGACTCACCCTGTTTCATAATCAAGAAAGAAATAGGTCAGCTGTGTGTGTGCATGTGTGTGTGTGTGTGTGTTAGCCACCAATTCTAAGTGTGTGTATAAATTGTTGGTATAGGTTACTGACTTCTGTATTCTGCTTTGACCTACAAACCTTTGCAGAAATGAGTCCTTCTGCTTTGTATGTGGACGGCAGGAGGCCATAAACGTGTGTGTGTGTGTGTGTGTGTGTGTGTGTGTGAGAGGGAGGGGGGGTGGGGGGGGGGGGTGACTGAAGTTTCAGTTGAGTGGGTGCAATGCAATTAAATGGCTGTAAAAGCGTCAATCAGTGAGCTCACCACCTCCAGTGTAATTTTTAACCGAGCTGCTTTACAGTGGCTGCTTCTGTAAGTCTGTCTGGTGCAAACTGTCCCGTCATGTTCAGCTGCCAATCCACCAGTTTCGACTGGGATTGGCTGCGTCGAAGGCAAATGGCTTGTTGTGATTGGTTGGTTTGAGAGAGGGGAGGGAATTGGTCACACTTAAGTTTGTGGAAGACTGTAGTTTGTCAAAATGAAAGTGAAACCTAAAATTACTACAATTTGCTCCAACCTCTGTGTAAAACTACCCGACGCTCAGAGAGTTAAGAGTCTTTGGATCCGTTTACGCTCGTCATTTCATTCTGGTTTTGTTCGCATTTTCTGCGTATTCTTCGAGTTAGACGGACAACCTGGCTCCACTGTTTCCAACTCTCATGCTACAGGAGGCGGCAGACTCCCAAACGTTTTTCTGTTTGGGAGGAGTAGACGGTCGACGTATGCGGCTTCACAAGACCGGAAAGAACTTGAAAAACGAGTACCGTAAATCCTCTAATATTGGCCCGGGCCTTTATTTACCTCAACTGCAGAGGGTACCAGGCCTTTATTGGAAGCAGGCTTGTATTAGAGACAGGCCTTTATTACTAATTCCCTCTGTTTGATAAGTATATTTGCTCATATTTTAGTACGAAGCCTCCTTGTTTTCTGATCTGCTTCTGTTGGGGTTCGTTAGACGTTTTTTTGTTACTGCAATGCATTACGATAATTACGGTAATCGACGACGGCACGCTCCAGAGACTTCCGCCGGCCGAGCCGTCTTGTGGCACTTGGACGTTACTAGAAAATACAGTTACATTATATAACAGGCGTCTCTGCCAGGAATCAAACTCAGGCTGAACCCGACTGAGAGTCTGCAGTCTAACTCCCTGCAGCACACTGTCACGTGACCAAAAGTGTTGAACAGAGCGACTGACAGACCGACCGAAAGACTGACCGAATGACATTGCGATCCGTAGAGCCCCTGCTGTCATGGGGCTAAAAATCTAATTACATACAACATGTATTGCAGAATGATTGGGGGAAATGTAAACTAGACAGTAAATGGGCTTTAACTCTAAATGACACCAGTATTCTCCTTCATTTACGGAAAGAGAGAGGACAGCAAAAATGAAAAGAGCAAGGAGAGGAGACGATGAGGAGAGGCTCTGCTGCGTTACGACAGCAGTGGCCATGACTATTATTAGAGGACAATGGGAGCGTTAGGAGTGTCCCGACCGCTGCTGTCCCACCAGGACCGCAGACCCTTTTCTGCCTGGGAAAACCTTGAGAAGCTACGGACCTGATTCCTGATTCCTGATTCCTGACCTCAGCACCCGTACTTAACTCTCACTTTGGACGCTTATAGTGACTGCATGTATTTATATAGAGTGATATGTATAGTCTGCTGTGTGTTGTATGTCCTGAACTGTTCCCTCTCTGAATGTGAGGTCCTGTTGTCCTGCACCATGAACCGTATGCATCAGCATCTGAAACTATCTTCTTGGCTCACCTGCCAAGGGTTTGTAACTAAAGGAGTAGTTCACCCCAAAATGAACATTCAAAGTCAAAGTCAAAGTGTTTTATTTATCAAATGCACAGTATAACACAAGGTCATTCTGAACAATGAAATTCTTAGGACAAGGCAAGCAACAACTACGTAGTAGGCATCAGAAAAATAAAAAAAATAAAAAAATCAAATATTAAAGTCGAGATGAAATGAAAAATGCCTTTTTAACCCTTTTAGATCACATCCCCGGTCATATTGTGCACCTATTTAACAATATATACCAAAAAAATATATAAAAAATCAATTTCTTTGTATTCTTATATCAAAATTCAATCACGTTTTCTTCCTGTAAAACAAAATATGCCGTGTGCTTACGTAAGCATGACTCAACCAATTTCAACCAATAATATCATGACATCCACCCATCAATCAATCTTCAACTTTTAGCGCACAGAGCTAAGAGGCTAAGATTCATTAGTTAGCTAGCTAGCAACAGCACGGTACTTCGGTGTGTCTTCGGGTGTTATGACACGCCCACTTTTCAACGTTCAAATCAAATTCCTCCCAACGTTACGTCCCGCCTGTCTTTCCTGTTTCACTCGGAAATACGTCACGATACGGAAGTTACTCTTGAAATGCCGTTTCAGCTCGACTTTAAATGTTAAAAAGAGTCACAAATAAGGGCAAAAATAGCAAAAGAGCCAGTAAAGATGGGCAATATGGACAGTAAGAACAAGAGTATTAAATATTATAAAGGAGTATTAAATATTATAAATACAAAGTGTGGGAGTGCTAGTGATTATCTGCTCATCCCCATGTCATTGAAGTTGGTAGAACCACCAAACACTCAGCAGTTCACCCTGTAGCTCCATCTCATCCTCCTCCCAAACCTTTGAAGGATAAAATGCCATTTAAAAAATAAAATCACATTTCTCCAAACAGCTCATGCAGCAAAATTAAAGTGTTTTGTAGCCAAACAATTCCACTGCGAGCCCAAAGTCCAGAGGTGGAAAGTAACTAAGTACATTTACTCGAATACTGTACTTAAGTACAATTTTGAGGTACTTGTACTTTACTTGAGTATTACCATTTTATGCTATATGCTATATTTTATGCTATTTTATACTTCTACTCCACTACATTTCAGAGGGAAATATTGTACTTTTTACTCCACTACCTTTATTTGATAACTTAAGTTACTAGTTACTTTGCAGATTCAGATTATTAATACAAAATATAATCAACTAATGTACATATACAATACAATACAATCATACAATTGTGATGTATGATTATAGATTACTGTAAACTACCCAGCAGTATATAAAGTAGTGGAAATCAGCCCCACCTTTTCCAGCTGCAACATTAAAGTGATGCTTACACATTAATGCATCAATAATTATAATTCAATAATATAATATATACTGTATTATTCTGAAATGGGCCATTCTGCATAATGAGTACTTTTAGTTTTGTTGCTTTAAGTACATTTTGATGCTAATACTTTTGTACTTTTACTTAAATAACATTTTGAATGCAGGACTTTTACTTGTTACTTGTGAGTATTTTTATACTGTGGTATTTCTACTTTTACTTAAGTAAAAGATCTGAGTACTTCTTTCACCACTGCCTACAGTCCAATATTTACCAGTGTTACTGCCTAGTAAACTAAAAACATTTACCTGCCAATAACACCTTTTATCAGCCAAAATAATAAATATGTCACCCGACCCATTTTCAGTCCTACTGTGTGTATAGAATCAGGTTCTGTGTGTTAATTTACAACTTAATCAAAAAGTTAAACAACGGATCAAGTTTGTAATTCTTCATGAAGTGACTCGCCACATAAATATAATGTTAAATACCTTATAATGTTAAGTTTCAACTCACATTAGGCTAGAGTAGAGTTTAGATGTTACCAGTTTAGCCAATCAGGAACTTGTTTGATACAGAGCCGTTGTCTTGCTTTGATTTGATTGGCTCACGGTCAGAGAGAGTGTACGGTGGCCAGCAGGGACAAAATTATTTGAGAACAGTCAAAGAACAAAGACTGTATATAACCGAGATATTTAACTGTTATTGTCTCAAAAGGTTTGCGGCCAGCATTAGCGCTTGGCGGCTGTTAATTTCGGACCTTAATATGCGTTTATTTACAGTATTTCACTGCTTTGTTTACAATATTTCGGTCACCAAGGAAAATTCCAGTAGATTTATTGTTCTTGGTGAATAAAGTGACTCTGACTCTTTGGTACAGAGATGCAGGTGGTTTTGGAGTCGGGGAGGAGAGCGCAGCAGGTCAGGTGGCGTCCATCTGGGTCCTGTCTGGTCCGGTCTGGATTAGTCTGGTCTGGTCCGGTCTGGATTAGTCCGGTCTGGATTAGTCCGGTCTGGTCTAGTCTTGATTAGAAACTGGGAAAGAACGTTCATTTGTTTTCTTTAATCCAGAATATTGCGATTCTGTTTCATCCTCTACCTTGTAATGGACGAATCCATGGACATTTTATGTGAATATGAGTGTTTGTATGTGTGTGTGCATGTGTATTTTGTGTGTGTGTATGTGTGTTTGTTTGTGTGTGTGTGTGTGTGTGTGTGTGTGTGGACTGTGTGTATGTGTATGGTATTAGACCTCATTAGATCACAGAGAGATTATGTTGTTGTCCAACCGCTTGTTGTTAGACAGCAGTGGATTAAATAAGTTCAGAAGGTTTAATCTTTGCCCTTTGCTACTTTCTATTTATAGTTTTGTTATGAGAAGCAGTAATGGACACAGGACAGACTTATTAATCAAAATCAGTGGCAGCAGCTACTAATGAGTTACCATAAAAGAGCACAAGACTCTACATCAGTGTTTCCCAACCTGGAGCCTTCCAAGAGGGACAATTTATGGAACCTGGAAAAAAATATTTCTAATACACAAATGTATTAGCATGATGTCTTTGTGATAAATGGCTTTTTCTTCTGAAACTATCAATATTTGCAGCCTCCAGGCTTCTTCCAGTAGTTAATCAAGTAAAACAGCCTGAGAAGGGAAAATAAAAATCATCATTTGGTGGCACATGAGGGCATTGCTTTGTTTTTGGGGGCCTGCAGCTGAAAAGACTAAAGGAATAGTTCACCCTAAAATGAAAATTCAGTCAAAACTCTGTTGAAGTCGGTAGGAACACACAGCAGGTTCGCTCCATCTCAGCCTCCCAAACTATTGAAGGATAAAATGTCCATCAAATTACTCATGCAGCTCATGCAGCACAATCAAAGTGTTTTGTAGCCAAACGATTGGCTTAGCAATAGGGCTGGGTATCGTTTAAAAAATGACGATACCAGTACCAATACCAGTACCCTTAAAGTGATACCGATACCACACACACCACGCTCGACTTCACCACAGACTGTATGGGTTGTAGCTGCTGCGGTAGTGGGCCAATCACACGTCGCATTAAATCCAAGAACGCTTGTGGTGATTGGCTGCGAGCAAAACCATACAAATAGTCATTTTTTTCTAGATCTGTGTACAAAAAGTATCGAAAGCAGGTATCGTTTGACTGGAGAAGTTTCGATACTACTTGGTACTGGGTTATTTCGGTCTTCTGCCAGTGCAGCCGGAGCGTTGTCAGCATGGAAAATACAGGAGGTAATGAGGTAAATATTGGAATTTTTGACCCACATTGTGATCGTTTGGCTACAAAACACTTGGATTATGCTGCATGAGCTCTTTGGAGAACTATAATGGACATTTTATGTTTTTTTAGGAGCTGTAAACAGATGGCCTGTTAACTTCAATAATTTAGGAGAAGAGTGAGATGGATCTAATACTCACTGTGTGTTTGTTTTTTGTACAAACTGCAGTGGAGTTAAATAGATCATGACTGAATTTGCTTTTTGGGATGAACAATTCCTTTGAGAACCACTGAGTGATATTTTGCATATTGTATCCACCGGTGAGATGATGTTTTAAAATCCATTCTCTTTAACCATTGGTTGACCGAAGCGATAAGTGATGCTTGATTGGTTCGCAGTGAAGAGGTGACAGGTTGATTGGTTGTTTGGACGCAAATGACGGATCAGTGGATGGATGACTCCCAAGGGGAAGTAACAAAGGTCTGAGAAGTGTGTGTGTATGCATATGTGCATGCATATATAAGTGTGTGTGTGTGTGTGTGTGTGACTATGAAGTATAAACACAGTGACAGGTTTGAAATGCTGCTGAGAGAGGCAGTATATCCCAGTGTAAACAGACCTCCCAGCTACTCTCACACACACACACACACACATAGACACACACACACATACGCACACAGTATATCAGCACAGTCAAGTTGACACTCTGAGTAATATTGTTTGAGTGTATTTCCCAATGTGTGGATTGTTCCTGTTGGCCTTTATTTACATATTGTTTGAGTCTGGCCCTTGGTTACCATCAGCCGTACCATGACACCGACTGTCCACTTATCCACTTACAGTACTCAGGTTTGATATGTAAGGCTGGAAAAAGAGCTAGAGGAACAGTAAGCAGTAAGGTGCAGTGAAATGGAACGGCTTGTGTAACATCTCTGACGCGATGAAATCAGCCTTTTGGATCCGGTTCAAGTTTGAGCTGCGATCGACGCCCCCAGACCGGACTGGATTTACTACCAGAGGAGAGCGGGTGGTGTTCCCCGAGGGTGTGTGTGGGGGGGGGTGTGGGGGTGTGATTTGGGAGGAGAACGGGGGAGGTGTTGGCGTGCCGAAGCGAGGTGGAGAGGTGAAGAGTTGACGGTATACAGTAAGAGCTGAAACACGCTCGTTCCCCTTTCTCACTGGTTCCACTAGTACATTTCCCATTCGTTTTCTCCATACGCATATCCCCGAAAATCATGATATAAAGAGTTTTTTTAAGCTTTGAAATGAACCAATCAGCTGCGATTTGAATCATGAGCTTATAACAGCAGATTCAGAAAAATATATGTATGAAAAACTAGAAAAATGCAAGGGTGCAAGACTGTGTACATAATGTTTTTAAGAGGGAATGAACTACACATTCCACAGAGCAGTGCAAGTGTCATAAATTTCCTTTCCTTCATTTTTGACTCTAAATCATATAATAATATAATTGTTATTATTGATTGGTAATGATTTTTCCCCCATATCCCTAAAAACTGGCATCATGTCTGACAGTAAGACTATACCAGGTTGCTAGCCGACTTGCGTGACTTCGCTCCGGTCTGGCTGGTCTGACACAGTGTTTCTATGGTAACAGCGAAGTCTCTGATTGGTGGGAACTCGCTAAAGCATAGTGTTTCACAAGGAACTCAGGAATAAAACATGATTTCTTAATAAACAAAAGTAGAAATCAGATTGACTGATAAATTTAACAGGAACATATTTGGTTGTTTCACAATCTGCTGGCTCATGGTACCTTAAAACCAAAGCTGATAATACTTCACTATGGAAAACTGAATGGGAAGTTTACTTCTGGAACCGGACGTCCCAGCTCTATACCCAACTGGGGAGTGTAGGCTAATGATCGGATAATTGAATGATTTGACTTGACTGGAAAATCACGGCCCACCCATAAGGCAGCGGAGTGAACAACATTTGTCTATGCCTGTAACCATGGCAACTAGGCAACCAGCCAGCTAGCTTAACCTAGCGTAGCTTAGCCTAATTATTGTAGCTAACATACAGTATTTAACATCACAACAGTCAGGTAGCCATCCATTTACAACAAAATAATAATAATTAGAATACTCTTATAGCAAAAAATTAAGGGACAATCTTTCCTCACTGTGCAACTTTTTTTTCTTGAGCGTTACAGTGTAAGCTAGTTGCGTTAGATAGTTAGCATTAGATGCTAGCGGAGTTTCAGCTGCTTTAAAAAATATATATTTACAAAGTTCACCGCTACAACAGAACATACTTGGGTTTAGTTAAGGTCTTATCTAAATGTGTATGTGGCGTTATTGTTAAAGTGTAGATTAGTAAAATATGAACTTTTGTCATGAAATCAAACAAAATATTCCAGACTGAAGCACGTTTATCAAACAGCATGTAGACCAGACACAGGACAGCCAACAAAAGGGAACCTGCTGCTGAACTCTGGTCAGCGGATCGACGCGGTTTGTTCGTTACTGCTGAAGATGATGTTCATTTCCTGCTGGTTTACTTCCTGCTTCCTGTCTGCAGGTCGATGGAAGGATTCCCGTCTGTCAGTTCCACTGGGAGATGCAGAGAGCCGAGCAACAGTGTCACACACAACTGCAGCAACAGCCACTGTACAGTGCAGGTACACACACACACACACACACACACACAGTCTTACTTAAGTCACTTTTGGGGTATTTACATAGACTTACATTCATTTCCTGGAGACTTACCCTAACCCTAACCTTAACCACTGACCCAAAAATCAGCTTTTTATCAATTGGGGACACGGCTTTTGTCCCCAATTGCACAAGCCGTCCCCAATCAACTGGTCTTAAGTCTGATGTGTGTCCCTGAAAGTGACTTAAGTCATACCCACACACACACACACACACACACACACACGCAGAGGAATTGTTTGGAAAATCCTTTAGTACTAATGCAGAATGGATGCAGGATGGAGAGACTTCTACAGTGACTAACACTTTAGGCATGTGCAGAAGCTAAAACTCACACTTAAGAATTTAAGTGTGTGTGTGCATATGTGTGTGTGTGTGTGTGTGTGTGTGTGTGTGTGACTGTGCTATTTGAAAAGCGGGGTGTGTGTCTGCATGCTGTTTCAGGCCGTGTTGCAACACTTTCACTATCAATCATTTATTTACCTCTCTGGCCGGCTACTCCTGCTTTTGGGTCATGGAGAAGGCAGGAAAGACAGAGGCGAGCATGCACACACACACACACACACACACACACACACACACACACTGAGGATCTTGTGTGTTCAAGTGTTTAGCTGCAGTGATAAAAGAGGGAAGGGCTTTTGTCTGTATGGTTTGCAGCTTGTGGACATTGTGTTCTTTCCCACGCCTTTGTATAGACATATCTGAGTGTGTGTGTGTGTGTGTGTGTGTGTGTGTGTGTGTGCGTATGTACTGGTGTCACAGAATTGAGGAAGTGTGTTCAACTCACAGAAATTGTCTTAAAGGAAAAATCCACCTTCATCAAACAGTTCAACACATTCCAGTTATTTAGTGATGAAGTGTTGTAATTTACTTTTTTGGTGAACCCACTTTCCCTCGACCTGCCTCGTCTGCTTCTACTGCAGTTAGTGATTTCCTACATTTCCCAGAATGCCTTTCGACAACCCCCGAGAGAAGGGGCGTCAAGTTGCTTTCAGCTGTGGGTTTCACATGTAGGTGGCAGACCGAGAGTTTTTCCAGTCAAGAAAAAGTGAGAGTCGCCCCCCTTACCCAAACCCCAACCTGTCTCTCTGCTGCAGTGCATTCTGGTCTCTCTCCTGCTCCTGCAGTGCATTCTGGTCTCTCTCCTGCTCCTGTGGTGGAGAAACTGGTCTCTCTCCTCTTCTACGATGGGTTTCTCCCTGTGTGATTGTTGAACGTCTCTCGGTGCAAAATGGCGGCTCTAGAAAGAAGCCCTCGCTCTTTGATTCTGAGGGACTGACACCAAAACCTGACGTTTACCGCTGATGTTTTAGATAGAAAAATAAAATACAAAAATGCAGCATACATCCCCAATAGCTGTTTTATGGTGGATTTTTTCCTTTAAAGCCAAATTAAAAGTGTGTTTGTACGTTAGCTTGATTTGTAGCGTGGCTGTCTATCATGCTAGTAGCAAAGTAGGAGCTCACCCAACGGAAGGTATAAGCATGATTTATACTTATATGCATGTGTGTGTGTGTGTGTGTGTGTGTGTCCAGGCTGTCGCGGCGTGTGGGACAACATCTCGTGCTGGCAGGACGCGGCGGTCGGGGAGGTGGTGACCCTCTCCTGCCCCTCGGCTCTCCTGCACTTGTTTGGAAAAAACGGTGAGCCAGCCGCCGCACACTTCCTCCTCGCTCTGTTCTTCAAACCTTTATTTAACCAGCGAGCGTCGACAGAGCGCACATGCTCTGTGTCAGCACCGCCCTGCTTCACATTCGAATTGTTCCAGACAGAGGTGGGGACTCGAGTCACGTGACTTTGACTCGAGTCACAGGTTTAGTTGCTTGAGACTTGACTTGATGCATGAAGAGAAGACTTGAGACTTGACTTGACTTGGGTTCTGGTGACTTGGGACTTGACTCTGACTTGTACTTTGATGACTTGAAAAGGTTTCTAAAGTCTTGACTTGAGATCTTGTGTTTGTGTAAATGACTTAGATTGAAAGTGATGAGATTTGTTCCAGCGGACGACTGAATTTAAATTCTGTTTTCTGAATTTGTATGGAATGATTGAATTTATTGAAGTTGAAACTGATTATAGAAATCAAACTCATGATGCTCTTACCAAGTTTTTATCCTATTAAAACCATATTGCATTGAAAAGTCCTAGATATTTAGTTTTCTTTAAGATATTAAATTGATACTGGACTCTTGATTTGTTCTGACTTGACTTGCTGTTCTATATTTAGACTTGAGACTTGACATTAATGACATGGACTTGACTTGGTAATCTACATTTAGACTTGGGACTTGACTTGAGACTGACTTGGGACTCGAGCAAAGTTCTACACATTCATCTGCCGCTGTTCAGGTTTCCTACTGGTCAGGGAATTTCCGGAATATCAGCAAATTTTTGAGAGGTGGTTTTACTCCAGACAGGGAAAGTCAGGGAATTTGAGAAATTCTGCTGGAGAAGTCGGGGAATATCAAAGAATTTTACAAATGCGTCACTTTACAGGAATTCAGCAGAATATGTCTTACAACTTGTTTCACATATTCATTGCAGCAGATGGTTTTGGAGTGGAAACCAAACTGAAAAACATCATTAACAAACCAGGAAGGAATAGAAATTTTACGTCATGGAAGCGCTCCGACTTAGTTATGGAAAGTCATGGAAACGTTTGGGAATTTCACATCAGGGCCATTGTGGGATTCCTAACTGTTTTTTTGTTTTTTTTACCTCCACTGGAGTAATTGGGGGTGAAATGCCTTGCTCAAGGGCATTTCCACCCAGATTTTGTTGTGTAAATGCACAAAATAGTCTCAAGTGAATAATCCAATTGTTCAAAATCGGGCAGTAACCCATAATTCACCGCCACGCCGCCATCTTGTCTCTTCCACCCGGCCGCCCGCTTCCCTCCAGCCGGTCATTTCACACCTCATTTTACAAACTCGCATCTCTCACTGAACTCATTCTGCCTCATCCATCATGTCGATCAGCTTCTTCCCTCTGCCTTTGATCCTCTCCTTCCTCTCACTGAGGTACTTCAGCGTCTTTCATCCCTCGTCCTTCCTCCTCTTCTCTCTTTCCTCCATCAGTCTGCTTCCCTTTCCTCTCCCATCAGCCCCTGCTCTGACCCCGCGGTTGTTTGCCTCTTCTCCCTCGACCACCCCTCTCTCTCTCTCTCTCTCTGTCTCTCTCTCTCTCTCTCTCTGTCTCTCCCTCTCTGTCTCTCTCTCTCTCTGTCTCTCCCTCTCTCTCTCTCTCTCTCACTCTCTCTCTCTGTCTCTCCCCCTCTCTCTATCTCTCACTCTCTCTCTCTGTCTCTCCCCCTCTCTCTATCTCTCACTCTCTCTCTCTCTTTCTCTCTCTCTCTCCCTCTCTCTCTCTCTCTCTCTCTCTTCCTTATTCGTTTATTTTATTTGTTTCCACCCAGCTGATAGAAACCCACCTAATTAGAATTTTATTTACTGCGACATTTCAAAAGTTTGCGTAAAAATTCGCTTGACAGCTGGATGGGAAACTTCTGTC
This sequence comes from Centroberyx gerrardi, assembly GCF_048128805.1. Lineage (NCBI taxonomy): Eukaryota > Metazoa > Chordata > Actinopteri > Beryciformes > Berycidae > Centroberyx > Centroberyx gerrardi. Next base: position 2,756,057 of record NC_136018.1, on the reverse strand, counting down.
GCTTCCTCTCTCTCTCTCTCTCTTTCTCTATTCCTTCCCCTCCTTCCACTCTTCCTGCATCTTTCTTTCTTTTATGTTCCTTCCTCTGTCCCGTCCCATCTTGCCGTCCCATCTCTTTCCTTCTCGCTTCCTCCCTCCCTCCCACCCCGTCCTCCCTCGCCATTTCTCTCTCTTTCTCTATTCCTTCCCCTCCTTCCACTCTTCCTGCATCTTTCTTTCTTTCTTTTATGTTCCTTCCTCTGTCCCGTCCCATCTTGCCGTCCCATCTCCACATTCTCCATCTCTGCTTTTCTCTCTTTCTTTCTCGCTTCCTCCCTCCCTCCCACCCCGTCCTCCCTCGCCATTTCTCTCTCTCTTTCTCTATTCCTTCCCCTCCTTCCACTCTTCCTGCATCTTTCTTTCTCTTATGTTCCTTCCTCTGTCCCGTCCCGTCTTGCCGTCCCATCTCCACATTCTCCATCTCTGCTTTTCTCTCTTTCCTTCTCGCTTCCTCCCTCCCTCCCACCCCGTCCTCCCTCGCCATTTCTCTCTCTCTCTCCCCCCTCCCTCTTGCCATGCAGCGCCTTCCTGCCCCGCTCGGCCTTGGTGTTAATGAGTGTAATTATCCACGGGCAGCTGGGAACATCTGGGCCGGCCGACTTTCTACATGATTTCCCTAACAGCATCTGTCAGCGGCCCGGCTGAACCCGCTCCCACCGCGACCACAGAGGGGAGCAGGGGGGGGGGGGGCGGGGCCAGTTAGAGAGGAGGCTGCAAACACCGAACACACCGGAGGAAAGGTCGACTCAGATCAAGTGATTGAAGTCTATTAAAGAAGAATATAAAGTGTCTCTCTGTAGCCCATTAAATGAAGTGAGACTGCATGTTAAACTCCAGCTCAGCTCCTGCAGTGTGAGTGTGAAAGTCTCCCAGCTGGAAGGAAACACAATGTGAATTGAATTAAACGACAGGAAACAGAATCGAATTCCATAAAATTCCATAAAATTCCATAAAATTCCATAAAATTCCATTAAATTCCATTAAATTCCATTAAATTCCACTTCTAAGAGAGTTTGTCTCGACTCGCTAAACATTATAAATCAAAACATTATGAATCAAATAAAAGACAGCTCAACAAATCAAACACATTCAATCATAATGTATGGATTACACATTACATGTTCTGCATCAAATACTGAAAGGTCCCTTTAACATCTTATGATATTCAGTATTGATCATATATAACACTATAGGTGTAATCTTAGATATGTGGTAGGATTCTTTTTCAAATTCCAATTTCAGTTCCTCAGCTGAATTGGAATTGATGAGTTCATTCATGCAATATGTATGGATGAACCTAACATGTAATTCGATTTTGAAAATACAAACATTACAGCACTTTGACAGTTCTTGGTCGATATATGTGTAGCCATTGTAATAAAGGCTTTTTACATTTTTGTACCTGCAGACGGTTTTTCTTTGGGGAATTCTCGCCTTTATTTTTTCTTCTGTGTTTCTTCGTGACTGGCGAGGAATATCCTGAGTATATTTTTATTTATTCAAACATCACAGTGTCTGTAACCTACTGAGTGTGTTTCTGAGTCTGGAGGATTTACCTTCCAGCACATCCCTGGGTGTCATGTTTCAGTTTTTATTTATCTTTATTGTCTCTCTCTCTCTCTCTCTCTCTCTCTTTCTCCATCTCGCCCCCCTCTCTCTCTCTCTGTCCCCCCCCTCTCTCTCTCTCTCCCTCTCTCTCTCCCCCTCTCTCTCTCTTTCTCTCCGTCTCCCCCTCTCTCCCCCCTCTCTCTCTCTCCCTCTCTCTCCCCCTCTCTCTCTCTTTCTCTCTCCCCCTCTCCCTCTCTCCCTCTCCCTCTCTCTCCCCCTCTCCCTCTCCCTCTCTCTCTCTCTCTCTCCCTCTCCCCCCTCTCTCTCCATCTCCCCCCCCCTCTCTCTCTCTGTCTCCCCCCTCTCTCTCTCCCCATCTCTCTCCCTCTCTCCCTCTCCCACCCCCCCCTCTCTCTCTCTCTCCCTCTCCCCCCTCTCTCTCTCTCTCCCTCTCTCTCCCCCCCTCTCTCTCCCTCTCCCTCTCTCTCTATCTCACTCTCCCCCTCTCTCTCTCTCTCTCTCCATCTCCCCCCCTCTCTCTCCCTCTGTCTCTCCCCCCCTCTCCCCCCCCCCCCCCCCCTCAGGTAACATCAGTAGAAACTGTACGGAGGGCGGCTGGACGCTCGTCTACCCCAGCATCTACTCCGCCTGCTGGTCGGACGACTCAGACGAACCCAACGAGGTGCGTTCAGCTTCTGATCGCTTTCTGTTCTGCGTGCGACACTTAAAGACTGCATGAAACGCCGTCTTTACTTCCTGGATTTGATGCGTTTTCCTGTTGAAACAGGATGTTGGGGGCGGGACATAACGCAGCGAGGGATCATTCAGAAGTGTAAACCAATGGAATATGAGACAGGGAGAGAAATCTGATGGTTTTATTGGTTAGAAATGGATATTTACGCCTCCTGGTGCAGCGTGATGTCACCATGACAGATACTGTGTTTTCCAGGGAGTGAAAGTAACGGGAGTTCGTTTCATGGGGACTTTGCTGTGATGTGAGTGTACGCATGTTATGGACGACATCCGCTATCTTTAACACATATGAAATTCTGTTTTGTGTGTGTGTGTGTGCTTGTGTTTCAAGTTTCAAGTTTCAAGTTTCAAGTTTCAAGTTTTATTGTCACATCACTATTACAGCGAGTATAAAAGCGAGTGAAATTCGTGTGTGCAGACTCCTGTGCACTGCAGTGTGTGTGTGTTTTGGTGTTTCTGTATGAAGATATGTCGGTTTGTTTACTGTATGTGTGTGTGTGTGTGTGTGTGTGTGTGTAGAGATGGGGGGGTTTAGTCATTACAAAGAAAGGACAGTTCTAAGTAGGACAGTGGTTCTAAGTCGCGTCGTTGGCTTTCATCCATTGTGTGTGTGTGTGTGTGTGTGTGTGTGTGTGTGTGTGTGTGCGCGCATTGCTGGTTCTGAATGAATGAATACTGTCTGTGCCACTGTGTGTGACCTCAAAAGGATTGGCATCATGTTCTGCAAATCCCATCATTTACCAACTGATCTCAAACTCAGCTGTGTGTTCACCGAGTAGCTGCTGAGTAGAACGAAACTATGTGTGTGTGTGTGTGTGTGTTTGATGTGTGTGTTGTGCTTTTAGGTGCAAAGATCTTGTTTAATATGAGGATGGAAAGTAGTGGGGAACCTGCATACTATCCTTATTAAAAATGAGAGTTTTTTTTGTGAGATAGAAAGACATTAGTGCAAGTTGCAGTAAATATTCCAGTGAAGTGACCGTCTTCACTGCATAAATCATTCAAAATAAAACAGAATAAAATGGATTTATATCTTCGCTTAAAGGTGATGTAGCATTTTAACATCAGTAAATTATCAGCACATTAATTTTGGGACATTAGTATAATTACTGTAAGCCTGTCAGCCTCTCTCAGCCTCTACTCATCCTCCATAGTTTCTCCACCTGGTGGATCTGGAGGGAAATCTGCTGCATCGCTTTACGGCACAAAAACTATTATATTTGTAAATTGCAAGTAATACACAACTTAATTCCAGATCCACTATTCTAACTGACTGTATAGTTTAAACTTCACCTTAGTTGACCTGGTCATAATGCCTAAGGGTTAGGCGTTAATGCCCGTGGCGTTAATACCTAACCCTTCAATCCTTACCTTAACCTAAACCTAATTCTCACTCTAACCCTACAATAGCAACTTATAGCGGTGATTGACATTGACCAGAAAGAAAATTATCTTTTTTCCTAGTCTTTTTGTCCTTGTCAGATCATTTGGACCTCATAAGGATAGAAATACAAGAGCACACACACACACACACACACAAACAAACAAACACAGGCACACACACATAGGCCGTGATGAAGGAAAGTGCTGATTTCATATGAGTGTAGCGTGTCAGTGTTGATGTGTGTGTGTGTGTGTATCTGCTCATATGTGAGTTAGACAGAGATGAATTGAGTTGAGGGAGGAGAGGAGAGGAGAGGAAAGGGGGTGAGGAAAGGAGGTGAGGAGAGGAGGAAAGAGAGGATGGAGTGTTTTCTGCTGACAGATCTCTGACCCCCAGCTGACCCGTCCAGCAGAGTTCAGCTCCTCTCTCTCTTCCTAGAAACACCCGGACCACCATGAAATCAAACCAGCCTTCTCCTTCATCATGGCCTGAGACAGTGTGTGTGTGTGTGTGTATGTGTGTGTGTGTATGTGTGTGTATTTCTGTACTCATGAAGGCCAAATGTCCTCACAAGGATGGAAAGATGGAGAAACAATCCTCCACAGTGAGGACATTTGGCTGCTCCTCACTTCTTTAAGGGGTTAAGATTTGGGTTTAGGGTTAAAATTAGGGAATAAATAATGAAGATCCTCACAAGTAATACAATATACAGTGTGTGTGTGTGTGTGTGTGTGTGTGTGTGTGTGTGTGTGGGGGTCATTCATGATGGAGTCATCTTGTCTCCAAGTGAACCAGAATGGGAGAAAGAGACTGAGACTGAGGATTATCCATACAGTCCATGGATTAATATTTAATCCATTCGGCCTCCTCCTCCTGGACCAGTCCAGTGTTTTGGGAAGCGCGTTACTGTAATCACATTACTTTTCCCTGTACCTGTGTAAAGTAAGGCATTACTCTTCCAGTTTCAGTAATCACAGGGTGAGGGTTAGCAGATAGGTTGTTACTTGCATTACATTTTAACCTCTTTACTTGTGTAATATCTATGAAAGATCCACCTCGTCTTATGCTGCCTTCAAGTCATGTCGGAAATAATCGGAATTACCAGTACAGCGCACATGAATGAGCCGACAAAGTGGGAAATACTCGCTGCGGTCCCGGATGTCGGAGCTTCCCGCCGGCATGCGAACGCACCAGAAGACCGACACACTTTTCAAATCAAGGTGTGAAAAAAAGAAACCAGGCAGGATCTTCACTGATGGATTATCTATCTCAAGCAAGTTGATTTTTTGTCCCGTAAGGAAATGAATGGAAACAAACGGTCTGTAGTAAAGTCAAGTATGTGTGCAGTGTAGTAAACGGTCCAAACCATGCGAAAAAAAACCCAGATAAGAAAAGAAAGATTTTGTATCTGCTGGTAATGTGGCTTAGCTCCACAATATTTATAAGTTTTAAATAATCAGAATTACGCAAGTTTTAAATTAACTACTTTTAAGTTTTTAAATTAACTGCGGTGCACTTTGCTCACTGTGTTTTGCACTCAGTTTTTATTTATTTAACTGTTTAGATTACTTGTTTATTATTGTTTAGTTTGTTATGCATCAAAGCTGCAAACACAACTTCGTTGTACAATGACAATAAAACAAGTCGTTTTAGGGTGGAACGCAAAAGTAATGTAATGAGCAGAGTAACTAGTTACTTTTCTCCTGGAGTAATAAATAACGACCCCAACACTGCTGGAGACTTTCTCTGTTTTCATTAGCATTTTGAAAGAAATGTCATTTGGGATTTCATCTCAATGTCAAAAACAGGCCGATCTGAATTGGATTATTAGAAAATCAAAATTCACCCAACCAGTTTCCAGGATTCTGTTTTTTTTTTTTCCATCTTCCTCTCTGAGAAGATAAGAGCTGAGGGTTTTTATTTTTTGTATTTTTCTGATGCCGGCGAGACAGCAGCTTAAGCTCTTCATGTCGCAGAGTTATGGGGTTCAATTCCCGCGCTTAGCACTCTCCGCTCTGTAATCCGTCCTCGTCTGTTCCCGTATCTCCTCTCCTCTGCAGCATCGAGGGAAACTGAAGGAGAGTTTTTTTTTCCTTCAGCCGACTCCACTGAGGATTACGAAGCCGAGCGCCGCCGCTGACCGTTTGACCCGGGGACCGTCGCACGTGGTTTGGGGGGAAAAGGGCAACTCCCACTGTTTCTATCAAGTCTTTTCTCATGCTATAGAATGTGTGTGTGTGTGTGTGTGTGTGTGTGTGTGTGTGTGTGTGTGTGTGTGTATCCCTCGCTCCAGCTGGTCGTCCTCAGGATGGTGAACACGCCTTACACTCTCTGTAGCGGCTCGTTTTGCATGTTGTGTGTCTGTTTAGTGTCTCTGCTTGGTGGACGTCTGTGTTTGAGTGTGTGTACATGTGTGTATGCAATGTATGTGTGTGTGTGTGTTTGGAACTTCCTGTCGCCCTGGGGCGTCCTGTGAGATGCCCGACTAGGAAGACTCAGTCAGTCTTGGAGCTTATTTTGACCGCCCAAGTTATTGCTTATAGTCCAGGCTGCATTCCAGGACCGTTGGCTTCATACTGAGCATTAAACAAGCGAGTCACATCCAGGTTTAAGAGAATATCCGGAACCATTATTGAGTCCACACTGCGTTGCACTACATGCCACACACTCCTCCTACTCTCTGTTCTCACTTTGTTTTCTTTTCCAGTCATGTTTTCTCATTCTACATAGTGGCAGTTCCTCCTGAAACGCATCTATCCTGTTTCTATCTTGCATTATCTAGCAAAAGTTAATGCG